>NW_008618477.1:34013-43798 GCF_000691845.1 Merops nubicus
CAGCAGGAAGTGCACAGGCCAGACCTTTCCATCCCATTCCAGAGTACATAGGGAGGTTATGAGGTGGCTAACAACCAGAGGAATAGATAGATCAATACATCCACTCACAGTACATGATAAAGCAAAGAAAGTAGTGAGCAGAGTTAGAAATCAGGTCATGGGAAAAGGAATAAGCCAGGTCTTAAGTACAACTTCAGTCGTGTAGTCATTGCCAAAAAGCAACATCATTACATGTGTAATGCTCTTTCTGTCCTGGTTGTGATGTCCCACCATCACTAGGAACTCTGCTTGTAATGGACATTCAGGGAACTCTTCCAGCAACCGGAAACCCTACATACAAAAATTACCCCACTTACTGCAAACAGATCCAGCCTTTATGCTGTTAACTTTAGAGGGAGGACACCTGATGTTAATGCCAAGGGAGGGGCACCTGGTGGTAACTTCCTAGTTGTTTCCCTCCCTAGGCTGGTCAGGCCCTGGGTGAAAACCAATCAGGAAGGTCTTTCCTGCCTGGTTGTGAACATCATCCATACGTCAACCCTGATTGAGGGCTTGAGGTTTAGACCTCAGCACTTCAGTACCATTTTCATATTAAACCAGAATTCTAAGTAGAATTCTTTTAAGACACCATTGTGTTGTGTATTTGGGGGATATGACAGAAAAGATTATAGGTTTATTGATATAAGTGAACATAATGGTAATACACAATTATTGTGCTTTATTGCATTTCTTTCAGGTTGCTGTGGAGTCCACTGTTGACTGAGTATTGATATTTCTTAATATATAAACTGAATTTAATTTGTAGCTTAAATTGTCCAGACCCTGTGTATTAGAAATTCTTTCTTTCCATGTCTTCTCTCCTTTATAAAGGTAGTGTTCAGGAGTGTGGGAAAAGTGGCAAACAATTTCAATGTGTAAATCTTAATTTCTGAAAGTTTGGATTAAAGCTTGCTTGCTGCTTAGGAACAAATGCTTTTTCTGTTAGTAGTGAGAAATACTCTCACTGCAATCTAGACCAAAACATGGATGTGAAACAAATATATCACATCTCTTCAAATGATGTCACTGTTGAAAGACAGTTGAAATGGTTGTTTGCTGCATAATATATTTGTCTAAATTTGAATTGGTTACCATATGCTGAGGTCCAGTGTGTTGTCTCACTGAAACAGGGGCTGTTAAGACTGTCTTTGTGGCTGTGACCTAACTCGCTGCGGATGCAGCTGGAATACAGGAAACGAGTGCTTCCTGGATTTTAATTTTTCCTTTTGACAGTCTTTCAGTAGTAACATAGCAGGATTTAATCTTTGTTAATTACAGGTTTTAATTAAATGCCAGTAAGCACTTATTACTCTGATAGTGGAAAGGAAATAGCTACCTGATGATATACGGGCTGTTTAAACGAGTAACTTCATAAACATAAAACTTTTCTTATTTGTCTGTGAAATTAAAATGGAAAATGATCATCAGAAATGCAGAGGAGACATTATATGTTTGAGAATCTTGCTTTTGCTGTAGATTGGCTTCATTCTTTTTCAGTTGATAATGTTGACAAAGTTGTATGTTTGGCTGCAGGGATATTTTGTGTACTTTGTGGATTGCATGTTCAAATTAGAAATTTATGCAAACAAAACACATTTAAGTAGATCGTTACTAATCTGTGCATGTACATAATCCATTGTAGATAGCATCATCTTAACTGAATGTGCAGATTAAAAGTCCACATTTGAAAAGAAGATATTTTTTATATTAAGTTTATATTTATGTCAAAATCTGTTGAGACATACAATAATTTTATGATGAATAAAAATGGGAAAACCATAGAAGTCTTGAAGTTTGATTTATGTAAGTACCAGAAATATGGATGTTTTCCCATCCTACACATATCTCTTAAGGTTTCTTCCAAAATTTCTGTTTCTTCAGACCTTGAGAAAAGCTAGATGTGTTGTAATTCTACATTTGGTTCCTGTTAGACTCCACAAGAACATAGAAAAATAAGAAGAAAACCAGTCATTCAGTTTTGGGTTCCCTCACAGAAGAGCAGTTTAAGTTGTTCTTCTGTCTACTTCCATCATTAGAGTGGTAGCTACAAAGCTGGAAGAGCTCTATGTGTTTGACTTACTATGAAAGTAATTCAGAACTGGATTCTGTGAATCTTTTAGGTATCTTTTTTTTTTTTTTGGGTACAAATTGCATGAATCTTTGGAGTTTTCTTATTCTAATCTGTGATGTTAGTAAGCTTCTATGGCAATCTTAATGATGGATGCCTTGAAGACCTGTGCTGCTAATTATGCTCTAAATGTTTTTTGAGACCATCTGGCCCTTTGTGGTAAGTTAGGAACTTGATCCTCAACTCAGCTGTAATGAAAGCAGAAGCTGCTTACCGCATGACATGAAAAGGCTGTACTTAGCAGTGTTCAGGCGATCCTACTAAGCAGGCTTGGAGGTGGAATGCTGCTGGACTTCGCAGTTTACATGTTAAGATATTTAAATCAATCCCACTGCAATGTTTCCTCACTGCTAGAATTCTGCCAAACCTCTGGCTGGGAAGTTGCCCTCGGCAGCTGGAGCACGTGACCATCAAGCTGAAGCACGAGCTGGGTATTACGGCTGTGATGAACTTCCAGACCGAATGGGACATTGTTCAGAATTCCTGGGGCTGCAACCGCTACCCGGAACCCATGAGCCCTGAAATCCTCATGAAACTCTATAAAGAGGAAGGGCTTGCCTATGTCTGGATGCCAACCCCAGACATGAGCACTGAAGGTAATGCTCGGGCCACTCTTGCAGTAAATTAATAGTAGCAAAGCCTTTGAGTTACTAACCTGTCACTTGCATGACTTTTTTTTTTTTCTTCTGTATAAATATTGTCCAAAAATACAGCAAACACACATAATTTCTCTACGTGTATCCTTTAACAAATTATTCATATTTTCCTGTAGGTGGAGAGGCACCTACAAGCACTTTGGGTCTGGCAGTATATATGTATTTGAGTTTAAAACCATCTGACTTTGATAACTGCTGGACTGTTTTTACTTTCAGCTTGAATTCAGCCTGTATAATGAAAATATACTGTGTAGGTGGGAGACTGTAAGCTTGCTCAGCAGGACAGCTTGCCATCCTTAGGGGTTAAATATGGCAGTGCTGGATGTCTTTCTCTGCTATTACCTTCTGTCAACAAATACTTTTTCTTTAACTATAGTATCCCAGTCTGATGAATCTCCACAGAGTCATTTATATATTTATTTGTAATTAATTTAGAATACTCACTTGATGTTGCAACATAAATTATTATCAATTCCTCTGTTGGAATGCTGAGGTCAGTATCTTATTCCCAACCAGTAGGTTTGAAATTGTGCCTGTTTTCAAGTGAGTAGCCTACCAGCAGAAGAGAGTGATCTCAATAGAGTGAAATACTGCTGCCACAAATAGAGAACAGTCATATCAGTAACAGGACATCAGGGAAGACTGGAGACCTTAGGAAAGGGATTTGAAAGGGCTTAATGTCAGTGCTTTTCTGTGCCATGAGGAAAAGTTAGGCTTTGATGTTTGTAGCTTCAGTTCCTAGGGTATCAGGGAGAAAGGCGACAAAAAACATGGTACATTCATCCCTCTGGGAGTGAGAAAGGCTGTTCTGTGTTGTTTAACCATATGTTTAGTACACAATTAAATCATAACAATATTGAGTTGTACAGGAAAATATTCTTATTATTGACATAATAGCATTCATTACAACATTTTAGAAAGCGGCAATATATAGGTAACTTCACAAACTTCTGGTACTAAAAAATGTTTTGGTTTTGGCTTGCCAACTTTAATGCTATGTAAGATGTACTGTTCAATAAAATTTGCTGCCTTGTCTCAGTCCCTGTGAAAATGAATATGTCACACATATCCAATGTTAATCAGAAAGTATATTTAGAGAAACCTTGGGGAATTTTATGGATTTTTTTGTGTTCTGAATCTATATTGCAACAGTAAACAAAGTTAGGGTAAAAAGTAATTGGGGGGGGGAAGCCCAAATATGTCAGATTTTCCATGAAGATTCAGCGTTCATCAGGCTGTACAGACATAATCATGAACCCAGCGTTCTCAAATGCAAATGAATGTGCCTTTTTTTTAACCTTAGGAAGGATACAGATGTTGCCACAAGCTGTTTGCCTCTTGCACGGGCTACTGGAGAATGGACACACTGTCTACGTTCATTGCAACGCTGGTGTTGGCAGGTCTACAGCTGCTGTCAGTGGCTGGCTGAAGTACGTGATGGGATGGAGCCTGAGGAAGGTGCAGTACTTTTTGGTTTCAAGGAGACCAGCTGTCTACATAGACGAAGAAGCCCTGAATCGTGCTGAAGATGATTTCTACCAGAAATTTGGGCGTCTTCGTTCCTCATGCAAAATACAAGAGTAGAAAAGCAGAAGAGGAAAAAGAAGGCGAAGAAGAATCCTTACATTTGAACCCCAAGGACTTAGAAATTATGAGTCAGATGCCTGCGTTTCCTCTTCAGATTGTGCTTGCCATGAAAGTCATGAGGATTTTGTTTAGAAAGTGCCTTTGAGGGGTTGTTATTTGCTTTATTTAAGCTGATATGATTTGTGGTTTCAAGTCTTGGCTGCAAGCATGAGACCTAAAAACTCTGCAAAGGGAAACTAAGATTTTCTTTTAGCTACTGAACCTGCAGAAACTGTGTTTTTTGGGTGGATATTAAATAAGACATGAGGTGAAATAGTTAGAGTTGGCAATGTTTCAGTGACAAGAAAGAGAAAGCATTATCAGAACAGATAGAAAGGTTGACTAGAGTAAGGTTCAGGTTAAGATGGAGCTGATCGTTGTCAAAGCTGTTCAGTTGTGTTAGGTGGAGTGTACGTTTCTGAAGTGTTTTCTAGTAATTTTGTAGATAAGTGATATTAATGAGAAAGGCCAGAAGGAAACTGATTTTTCAACTCAGTTTCTTAAACAAGAAGTTGATGTTCCCATGCAGTGAACTAAAATTGGCTCTCTTTGCCTGTCTAGTTAGTGCTCAATATTATGAGTTGCAGCTATTTTCTTTTATGACATTGAGGCTATGCTGGGATGTGGCCTATCATCCCAAGAAAGAAGAGAGGAAACAGTTCCACTTACTGCAGTCTTACTTTGTTGTGGGGAAGGACTATTAGTTATTACATTGTCCTTGGCTGTGAGATCCCTAAGTCAAAGATACATTTTGCTCTTCTGGTCTGCACTGTGCTGTACAGTGGGCTCTCTAGGTGCCAAGTCAATCTAACCAGTAACCACTGGGCTAAACTAGGACTTATAGGAACTTCGTGATGAGCCTCTGCACATGGTTGATACCATGGTCTCTGTGTTGTTGACCTAGATTAATTTCTTCATGACAGTAGAAGTCTCTCCTTGCAGTGTGTGGCTGTTCACAGATGCTAGATTATTGGATTGAAGCTAATGCTGGGCTGTATCTGGGGTGAATTATGTGAATATATTGCTCTATAGGAGCAAAGAGAAACTATGAGGAGGGTTTGTCAGGTGCTTAGTGTCAGTAGGCTAATGCTGGCTTTGTGGATGATCACTAATGTTTTCTAGTGCTGCTTAGTCCCTTAAGTGAACTAAGTGGTGACACCAACAGCTTCCAGCCCTGCTCGGGTAAAACCAATCTGCTGTAGGTTAAGTCCAAGAGAAAAGGGAGAGAAAGCATTTCCTAAGGAACCAGAGGATTAAGGATGCATAAACATCAAGAAACATAATTTCTATAGGTTTATTCTTCAGTGAAATCTCATCTTCTCCAGACAACTTTTTTCTTTAAAGACCCAGTCAGTGTGGGAGTAGTTTAGCTGATATATATTGTTTATCTGAATACTTAATGGAGAAACTATTAGATATGAACAGCTTATGGACAATGTCCAGAATGATATAATACATTTTATTTATCCTTTACTTCAATTGTCTTAAAAAGGAAAAGATGTTTATTTAAGTTATTCTATATGTCTGGTTTTGACCATGAAAGTTTCTGACTTTTTGAAATAATACTACCTGTTCAGAAAACAGATGAGAAAACTTCTCTGTTAAATAAAAACTTAATGACACTTCCAGCAGCCCATTTTGTCATATGTCTTTGGCTCCCAATTTCATAAGTAGCAAAAAGGTCATGACTTTTATATCTATATAGAGGTGGGACATGCCACTTTAGTAACAGCCCATTTCTTTTCTGCTATATTGTGTCCATTTTGATGGGCTATTGAGGAGGAAAAGAATAACACAGCAAAGATACGTAGATGATATAGTGCCTCTGGTACCTCAAAAGACAAAACAAGAGGATTTCTTCTCCTAGCCTGGTGCAGAGAGCAAAGGGAGTGTGTCATTTCTGCTGTCTGTCACATGTGCAGAGCTGTAGCTGACCATCCAGGAATTGCCTCGTTTTGACCTGGTTACCTAGTACCCTTTGTGACCATGTGCCTCCCAAAATCAAATGCTGAGAGGAGGAGGATAGCATAAGAATTAGAGAGTAAAACTTGCTGAGTTTTATGTTTCTGTTGAGATATATTTGAAACCCCAAGCTTAAAATGTGTCTCCAGGCATCTCCAACAGACAGTCCTTTCCATCAGATGCAATGTGTAATATATGCTGGGACAAGTACTTGTGGGCTTGGTTCCTGTTTCACAGCTAACTATATTTCTCCTTTAAGGCTCTTGGGACTGGGCAGTATATAATGTATGGCACAAACAAGCGGGTGTATGGCTAAGTATAGGCATGCTGTATCATCTATTTCCTAATTCTTCTTTTATCAGCAATGGAAGCAGACTGGTGCTTCACTTTTAGGGCAGGAATTCAAAGGAAGCCAGAGATTTGAGGAAGCCCTAGCAAGGTGTTCTTAATTCATTGTCTATTGTAATTTCAACAAGGGGTTGTTGATTCATTGCTTATTCCAGTTTCAGTTTGCTTGTCTGCTGAACTGCTATATACAGATTGTATTAGCTGATGAACTGCATGAAAACAGCTTGTCAATGTCATGTTAACAAAGAATGCAAAAAGATCCCATGGCTTGCAGTCCCTTTGTACCTATCCGTACATTAGTACAGCATACATTTTTTCCTAGTTGTCAGCTTCCTGCCTTCCTCATTGAAGACCACCCTGTCAAGGAACATTCATTGAAAGCCTTGTCTGTTGAATGCAACTAGGAATTTAAATGCTAAAGAGATCATTGCAAAAGACTACAGCAACAGAAAAAGCAATCATATAAAAATATTCCATTTCTCTAACTGTATAATTACATGATAAATCTGCGTCTAAAGATTATCTATTAGAATTCCAATTTGTAATATGTTCCTCTACTGGTTGGATCATTAGCTCTTTCCACAGGCTAGCCTCTTGATGCCATTTGGATGAAAGAATGAAGACAGTCTGTTGTTTATATACTTGTGTATTTCCTTGCTTTTATGACTTTATTAAAGTGCTACAAAATTTAGAGATTAACAACGCCTATAGAAAGAATAGAAACATATAAACAGAAACAGTTATTTTAAAGTGGGCACGAGAAGCCAAACTGATACACAATAATGGGAACCAGGTAGAAATATTTTGTTAACTCATCACTGAAATACATCTGTTGGGGAAAATGTTTTTCTGCTGGTATATCAGTATTTTCTGCACCGTTACAGCCGGGTTTTTACCTCCGTGAAAAACAAAAGTAGAACTTGCTGCATTAAACAGAAATGTTTATAACTCCAGGTACTTAGAACATCTCAATGTCATTATTAGGCCAAACAATAGTATATATTCTTTCCCAGCGCTATGAACACAAAGGAGCTAAGCAATCCTAGCTCTTACTAGTTACTTTGTAACAAGCATACCCCTTTCAAGGAGAGGTTGGGCTTTGAATGGTATAGTTCCATGAATATTTTTTTTCCTTTTGACATTGGAAAAATACTAATGAGAATCTTCTGCATCACATTTTTAGGTAGGGACTGGGCTGGCTAGCATGACTGTTGAATAGCTTCCTTACTCCTTACTTATTATTTCACACTGTGAACCTTGGTCCCTTTGGCACTTGTCTGCTCTAGTTGCTTGGGTTGTAAGTTTATGGTATTCCCTCTCTGTTTGCACATCGCCAAGCATGGTGAAGCTCTGGATGTGTCTAGGACTGTAGATTTTATGACAGGCTGTACTCTGGAGTAGCTGGAAAGTCTCACACCTGGCACCTGAGTTGTGTGTGCTGCACAAAAAACCATGTGCGAAACAGTGTCTCTGCTCTGGGGTGGAATTAAAATTCGAGACTGGCAGCCAAACCTTCTCAGGCAAAGAGAAAGGAAAAAAGTAGGCTCTGGGTTGTGCAGGAGCAGGTACTAAAATCTTGATTTAAAATAAGAATGCAAAAAGTCAGACTCACTCCATTAACTACTGTGATGGCCTTTTTGAATGGTAATTTATAAAACCCACTGATTTTGCTGGTCTTTAATTCAGAAAAAAAAATTGAAGTAGTCCAAGGCATTTGCCATAACTGATTACTCTGTTGCTTCTTTTTTTTAGATTGCAGTGAGAGGTTTCAAACCAATACTAAAGTTAAAAAAAAAAAAAATCTTAAAAAAATATACAGGGAACTGTGAGAAAATATTTAGAAGCATAACTACCACAAAAGCACATATTTGGTGAGCAAGACCTACCTTCTTGAAGGATAATGAACGTCAGGCTGCCCTGAGCTAAAATGGAAGTGGATTAGTGTAGCAGAGGACAGGATAGAGATGCCTCTCTCCAACTCTTAACTGTTTACAATCTCAGTGGTAAATCAACACCTCTGCAGTTATATCTTTAAAAATATTCTACTGGAAAAAAAATTGTGGTTTATTTTCCATATGTATATAGTCTAAAGCGAAAGAGGCTGCTCTGAGGGAGCAGACTTTGGAACAGTGGAAGTATAAAGGAATTAATCCTTTTTCTGTTGCTCAGCAACACAACATTCACCACCAGCAAGACCAAACCATATGACCTCATAATTGATCTTCTTCCTAAATTAACAGAGGAAAGCAATTTTTTCAAGGGCAATGACATTGCCATGTATTATCATAATTGCATGGTTGTGATATAAGCAGTTAAAATACATGTTGTTGGCCCTTCAGTTATGCTAACAGTGAATGTATAGGGTGTTCATTCTTAATTAGACATGTTTTCCTCTTGCTCTGCCCTTTCATCTCAAGATCCTTCATTCCAGTCTTGACTGGTTTAGAAATTATTTTATGGCTAAAAGTTGCCATATTTTTAAAGATGAGTAGTAAGTAGTTGTCCTGGTTTGGAGCAGAACAGATCTTATTCTGTTCAATTGTTTTACTTTACAGCTAAAGCTCCTCTAATTAACTGCCTTGTCTGAAGTTAGCAGCATGTTTCCACAGACTGCCTGCTTTTAGCAGTGACAACACTCTCTGTTCAGAGTTACTGCCAGGGATTGGTGTGCAGACTGAGGTCACTGCTAAGCTTGTGTACCACATGGGAGGGGACAGAAAGTAAAGCTGCACCTGCATGGAGGAGCAGGCAAGATAGGTGACCCTAAGATTCACCAATGGGGTATTCCATCCCATATCCAGTATAAAAGCTGAAGGATCACAAAGGAAAACCCCTTCTGTGTCTCTTCCATTGCCTTTCCACCTTCTTCCTCCCTTTTGTTGCTCCTGCAGTGGCCAGCATCCGAGGAGGACTTCATCCATCCTGCCTTTGATCTGTGTGTTCCTGAACTGAGTTCCAGAATCCAGCTCCTGTACCCAGTTGCCCTCTGTGGCTGAGTCCAGCCTGGGACCTTTCCCTGGGGGCTG
>NW_008618477.1:43829-49387 GCF_000691845.1 Merops nubicus
CGCCCGAGCGTTGGGGTTGGGAAAGATTGTGGGGCCTGGGGGGGGGGGGGAAATTTGGTTCAATACTGGTTTTGTATATATTTGCATATATTCCATTTTACTATTAGTAGTAGTAGTAGTGATAGTATTGTTTTCATTGAAGCTGTTTTCCTTCTCTAATTGATAAGTCTTTCTCCCTTATTCCCTTTCGAGGGGGTTGGGGGAGAGGGGTTAACAGAGAGTATCTGTTACAGGTCTGGGGGCTACCCTGACCCTAAACCTTGACAGTATTTTACTACACCTTTTTTACCTATCAAGGCTTGTCTGGGGATAAGGAAGTAAGAACTGGTATACCCTGTAAACCAAGGATGGTGACACTGTGAACCTTAGCCCTACATAATTCAATAATTTTGTGCTTAAACATGTCTTATTTGGGAGATCAAATTTATAAAGATTGCAGAATAATGTCTGTGATTTGATAATTACTTCAATGCTGATGTTGTTATATTTACATCAAGGAAAATAGAAGGTCTGTTTGTTCATGAGCTGGTAAAATATTTAACGATATCTCATTCTTGATTGAGGTGATGTGAGGGGAAAAAAGCATAAAACAGCTACCAGGAAGAAAAAAAAAATTCTAATGCTAGACAGGTTTCTGTGGTCTTTACTTAATGTCATTATAATAAAATTTGTTATGTGGTAATGCAGTTTCAGCAGGGAATTAATTAACAGTCAGGCCATCATCCAAGGGTAGCAGCCGTGGTTAAGTTGGGCAGCCAGCCCAAAGTCTGTGCAACAAATCAGATGCTGAAAATGAATACAATCTTCAAGAATTCAATAAAATACATAAACACAAAGGTTAAGAAATGAATATAAAGATTGTGTTTGGAAAAAGACAAATATATATGATGTATAATCCTAGCTAATGTCAAAGGAAAAAATATTTTGCAGTGGGATGGCGAACAGCAAAACTTAGTCGAAAACATAATCAGCATTAGATAAAAGTATAGATGGTATTTAAAGTTCACTAACCAGTTAAAGACATACTACCAAACTATTTAGGTTTAAAATGTGGTTACAATATTTAGCTGTATAAAGAATTGTGAACGGGTAAGCACAAATGTGGAAGAGTTGGATACCCTCTCTTGAGCAACTAACTCATGGAGTTTACTCAAGCTGGTAAACTTTATGAGCACAAAAGCTGTGCTAGTGGACTGTGTTTTGGCACTCACATAAATCCCTTGTGTAGAGAGGTGTTGTTCTGAAATAGGATTGATAAGGCTATGCTTTAAAAGAACTAATGGAAAGGGTACATCTTAAAACATGCTTAAATGGTAGCTCCAGATGAAAGTCTAGACAAACATATACCCTGATGGAGTCTTTCTCTTCACACGTGTCTTGCTGAAGCAGTAAAGCCTCTTAGAGGCCCTTTGCCCCACAACACTTGTACTTATAGCCAGAGCACCAGAATGGGAGATTGGAACAGTGAGTAGCAGTGGCCCTGACACCAATTAGACTTTGCAGGTGAAATGGATTCTGTAATCAATATACCTGAGATACTCTGTTTCTTAACATGACACAAAGGACGCTTAACTTCAATCCCCTGCCAGTAATTAGATGGGACAAGTGCTGGTCTCAGTGCCTCCACCCACAGTGGCTGCGTGGGTGTCTCTGAGTACTTGATCAGACACTGTCTCAGGTACTTTGCAACTCCATGTTAATATGGTCTAAATGATCAGCTTAAATTTCACTGGGACTTACTTGTCCATGTCCCCAACATACTTTCCTGGCACATGTGTGAATATTGCACTTTCATGGCACTCACAGGCAACACGTAGTCTAACAACCAGAACTAGGACTCTGATCTGGCTGCCTTCTTGCCTGGAAATAAGGTTGCATTGAACAGATGTTGTCCTCTTCAGTCAGACTTACTGTAGTTTTCCTGTTGCCTTATACAGCACTTTCTGTCCAAGTGCCCTCTTCAGAGAATAAAGCAATCGATTGTGATAGAATGTTCTCGCACCACTGGAAATCCCATTTGTGGTGTGGTTTTAAGTTGTCTGTTGTTTGGTTTTGTGTTTGTTTTTTTTAAATTATTATTTAACTTAATCTAGATACCCAATTATGGGCAACTAAAATTAAAAATGCTGCTCTGATTTTTTGACATCTTCCTCTCTTCTTAAATGCATTATCTTGCAGTAATTTTCATGCAAAGGACTTCAACATGTTTCATGAGGCAATAACTAGACATGCTAGACCTGCAGAGAAAGATTTAGAAGCAAATGTAGGAGAACACACAAACTGCAGGAAGGAGTGGTCAGCTGAGATGAGACAGAGCAAGTAGCTGGGTGGCCTTCCTTCCAGAGGTCTCATGTCACATGGAAAGAATAATGGGAGAAAGTGAGGGCTAGTGACACAGGCTGAGGACAGGGAGAGGAGGCAGTCCAAGCAGAGTTGTGTGAATCAGGAGCAGCTTGAAAATAGACAGGAACTGCTGCAAAGGCTCCGAAATGAGACGTGAGCAGGGCTTGCTCCCTGGGGGCAGTAGTGCGACTGCTGCAGTCACTCGTACTTAAGTGCACTTGGAAATATCTCATTCAGCAGGTAGCAGATGCAAGTGCAGGGACTGAGGAAATGCAGCAGTGAGATGCAAATACATCTTAGCACCCATCAAATACATCTCAGCACCCGGCAATCACCAAACGCACACAATATTCACAGGAACAGCAAAGCCTGGCAAGCTACTTAACAAAATGTGCCAAGATCATTATTTTTGAGAGGAAAAATTTGATCAAGTCTCTCTTGATTGTCAGGAATATGACTTGAGTACACTTTGGGAAAAGCTGAGCTCTGCCGTTTGTGTATTTCTGCTTACAGAACTGAAATCAATAACTTAATTTTAGCTGCAAACATGGTCTTATTTTGCCTTCCAGAATAGCAGTAATTTCAAGGTGTCTTTCAGTGCTCTCTAATTTAAAAAGAAAAAAAATGAAACCCCAAAAGCATCATATCAGAAATTAATATAAATTATATATATAGGGTAATTTCTGTGCTTTTAATGATTATAATCCTGGTTTATTGGGATATTACTGAGTTTAGAATGTGCAGTTATCTTCTTTTACTCAACTACTGTCTTATATTCCAGAATAAAACATATGCTTTAGTAGCACAGAAAATATATAAAAAAAGAGTTAAATTTGAAACTGTTTCTGAAACTTTTAAGTTTTTGTGCTGCTGGGAAGATCCAGGGTTTGCTGTGTAAAAATTTATGCTAAAACCCCCACCTGTAAAACAGACACCGGTAAGAAATGCAGTAGTTGCCAGAATGTTTATCCTGATATTATCTGTTTTTCATTTGACAAGACAGGAGAGAAAATGGTTTGGAAAAAGTTGTTCAAGTCAAACAGAAGACATGCTTCCACACACCAGCATACCTTTCCTCTATATTTTCACCAGTGAGTTTGGACAGATGATCTGCTGTTTGTTGTCTGGCTCCATGAAAGGCTCTGCTCAGGACATAGCTTCTTTAGATGGAAACTGATCTAACAAAGCTCATACCACTTGTGGAAATCTAAGTACAAGAATAATACTGGGGATTCAAGTTGAAAACTTTACGCTGGTAAAGGTAAGGTGCACTTGTAAGGTGCCTAAGTGCTTTGCTGCATTCTCCACCTTGATTTTTAATCAGACAAACTCTAAATTGGTGCTTTGCTGCAACTGCAATGGCCCCAGCAAATGCCACAAGTTGTGAGCCTTTAGAAAAGGATAAGAGCACTTATTTTTTACATGACTCTATGACTCAAACAAGCTGTGTAAGGTGGGAAAGTGAAACCACTTTGTTTTTCAAGGGAATGAGTGATAGAAGGTGTTGGAACTTCATTACAATCTGTGACAACTGTGTTGTGCACACCAGCAGTTGTCTAAGCATGTGTTTGTGTACCACACACCTGCCTAGAAATAAATAAAATGAAGAGCAAGCCTACCAAAGATCAGTTTTCAAGAAAATAAAATAACAAATGCATACATGGAGCTTCAGCAGTGTAGTAGGTGGCTAAATGAGGTCAGTGAGAACTGATATCTCTTTGATTTACACTTGGTATATCCCAGGGGCCTGTAAAAATTAGATTTCTTTTTTTACCTGTGGCATGATTCCTAGGCCTACCTTGTTTACTGTTTTGCTAATTACATGGCCCAGCAAAAAGGATATGGCCATCAGCAGAAAACGTACACAGACTTTACCATGTAACCCCAGTGAACACAGAAAAAAATGTGATGTGGTTAACAGCAGGGGGAACAAAGAGAGCAACGTAACTACTCATACTAGATAACGTAGACAAAGAATGAGCAAGGCAAGCCACAGATCTAGTAAAGGAGGAAAGAATAAGCTGCCAAAAGTCACCACAGCACTTGCCAAGGAGATGCACCATCAGCCACACCATCTTTGTTCAGTCCTCTCTGACCATTGCTGGGAACTCTGCAGTGGACAGTCAGGAAACACTTGCAGTAACAAGAAAACTCTGCACAATACACCCTCCTATAGGTAAACTTCCCAAGTTCACTGCAAGCAGAACCAGCTCTTATACTATTAACTTCAAAGGCAGGACACCTGATGTTAACTTCCTAATTGGTTTTCACCCAAGGTTGGCCAGGCCTGGTGAGAAAACCAAGAGGAAGGTCTCTCCTGCTATTGAAAATCCTCTGCCGGGTTGTGAAAATCACCCATATGTCAATCATCTGAGAATCAGGGCTCGGGGTTCAGACCCTAGCACGTCATTTGCTCAGTTCAAAAATGTGAGTTGCACCACAGGGATATCCTGGAAAAAAGGGTCTGAGATTTAGTCTTGGCTTCTGGATTCTGAAGTGAGGCTAATACTGTTGTTCTCCTGCAGGCCATAACTGCACAGAGAGGTCCTCTTGCAGAGCAGCTGCACAAGGTCACTCACATTGAAGGTTCACTCAGTTCAACATCCTGGATGGTGACTGCAAGCAGAAACCAAGGGCAGAGCTAAACCAGAGCAAACAGAGGGTACTATGGTGAGCTCTGACTGCTTGTAGCTCAAGGGATTGCCAGAGCTGGTGTTGTTTCCCTGTTTAGTAATCTATAACATAGCTCCATTCAAGCTCTTGTGTTGTCTCCTGTGGCCATAAGCTCCAAGCATTCACAGTGGCCTCTGGCAAGAAGCTCCACAAGTCTGCTACACAACGGAGGGATAATCACATTACTTTGTTTATTTTGCAGTGCATTTCACAACCCCTAGTTTTTGTACTAGAAAAGTCAGAGTGTAATTAATGTCTTCTCCACCTTCTCCATCAGAGAAGCACATGCTGTTAGGTGCACACATAACAGAATATTAAGCACTTGATGAAGTCCAATGGGAATAAACAAAACTTTAGCCCAAACTTAAACACAAGCTCATCTGCAAATGTTTTGCTGAACGTGAGGGCTGTAACAGTGTTGCTGCAGAGCTAAACTCATTTTGCTCTGTTTTAAAGAGCTCCCTGCTCTGAGCCTTTGTTTAGGAGTAGACATTTAAAAGGTCACTTCTAAACCTCTGCTTTCCTTGAGACAAACTCTTTCC
>NW_008618477.1:49418-67679 GCF_000691845.1 Merops nubicus
CTGCTGCCTCAGAACCTTCTGGTTTAAGGTATTAAAAAAAAGTGTGCACACCATTCCCACATATTTTTCATCCTTTTAACTCTTGCTTACCTCTGATTTCCATTTCTTCTCTGGCCCTGCTCAGAGGCCACCAGCATGAAGAGGGAAGCGAGCACCAGCACCCATCCAGCCATCTTGCAGAGGCCTGAAGGTGCAAAAATCCTGCAGGCACGAAGTGTTGCTTCTGGGTGATCAACCAAGCAAGTGAAAGCAATCATGGCATTAGCATTGCTGTGTGGCTTCTCTGGCTCATGCAGTACTGTAATTCTGCTGAATTATTTTATTTATAAAAATCCTAATGCATATATGCATAGACAAAAGGCCTAGAAGTTATGGAGGATAACTTAAAGGAATGATTCCTCATGTATGTGCCAAGTATGTTTCTGATTAATGCTTCCAAAAATCCCTGTCCCAATCCCCATTCCTTTCCCCAGAGCTTTATTTCTAGGTATGTGACCTGCAGTAGTTGTAATATCCCAGCTACAGAGCAGGCAGCAAGAAGTTTTTTAATTAGAGTTTTTTTTATTACCAGCTAAAAACTAAATCAAACCATGTAAGTTTTAGAAAACGGATGAGGTTATATTGTTGGGTGTCCCAGCACCCATGTGCAACCTGCATACTGCCTGAGGAGTCACCTGGAGATACCTGATAGAAAATCAGAAGGCAGAAGTGAATCTGACATCTGCCCCTACCTTGGGAAAACTTCAGGTGAGCACCTCTGCCTGCCTGGGGCACAGGACATAGCATCATCCCCAGAGGAGACACCTCTCCTTTGTAATGAAGTTACTGACTCACCCTTATCTTGCAGGATGGTGGGGAGGGGGTGGTGGTTGTAGTGCTCATCATGATTATCCAGGGCTTAAAATAATGGCCTAGAAAATGGGACTCTAGGCTTAATTCACTCCTTAGCCCCACATGTTTCAAGACCACGTCTCCCAGGATGTAATCCAAGACAGCATCATGTTCCTTGTCAACCATGAGTGTCCTGGTCTCCAGATCCCACCATCAACATCTCTGTTGTGCTTTCTCTGTCTCTGGCCCCATGAAACTTCACATCTGCTCGGCACGTTGGCACAGCCCTGGCATGATGCTGGGGCTGTGGTCAAGTGGATGACTTGATCCCACCATATTGCATCCTAGCATAGAGCTTATTGGTAAAGCAGCTTGTAGATTTTATGCTCATTTCCAAAGCAAGTGTTCTTATGAGTAGGCTATTATGCCAAAGATATCATTATAATCTCTGGTATTTCAGAAGAAATGAAAGAAGCGGGGACATATTCTCTCATCAGCATTTAAGATACCCACAGCCAGTAAGTGATTTTGCTCTGAAGCCTAAACTCTCTGAAGTGTCTACAGTGTTGTAAAATCCTGTCCCTCATGACTGATGTATACAAAGTGTGGAAATGCTCTGGGCTGGCACTGCTGGTGCCTCAGAACCTAAGAGGGCTTTTGGGTCTCAGCTCTTTCTAAGGCTTTCTTCTGTCACAAGAGACAAAAAAACAAAAAAGTGTTTATGCACTGTCCACATTTTATTCAATAGCTTGCAAACATTTCATAGAAAGAAAGAAAAAAGGAGAAGAGAAGGTGGGGTGCTGCCTCACCAAATGGGATATTTTTAATTTCTTCCCATTTTTAGCCCACATAAGATACTCAAATACTGCCAGAAAAAAAACATCGTTCAGAATGGAGAAACATTCCCGATTTCTCATGCAAAGAATTTTATTTTCCCGTTGTCTTTTTCTTCTTTTTCTGAAATGTCCAAAACATTTAAATAAAAATTTAAAGGAATAAACTGTATCTTTAGTTGCAAAGCTGTTATACAGAACACCGGTTTACTGTCGGTTTTCTAAAAATGGTGGCTACAAAGGAGGGAAGAAAAGGAAAAAGAAAGGGTATGTGCCTTTGCAGATTCTTCATCTGCTACCCTCAAACAGCTTGTGCCTCAGTGGGGGAATTCTGAACTAGGCTGAAGTCCCTCAGGAAATATATTCATGAAAACCAGGACACAGAAAATCATGACCTGAAAGCGGATGTCAAGGTGAGGGATGATTTTTTGGCTGCTGCGGGAGTTCATTGCAATCTAGGAGAGCTCCATCATGCACAAATAGGCTGTGGGAGATGCCTGTGTGCCAGAGAAGCAGATTTGAGGGCAGTCTCACAGCAGACTGGTCCCTCATCTCAGAGCTATAAAGGATCTTTAAATACCCTGGGCTCAAGCTGCTGAGTGCCCACTGCAGGGATGCTGTGGGTGCTGGTGGACCAGAGTCTTTGCTTGGGGCAACTCTTCCCCCTGGGGATAATGGAGGGGAGAAAACTCGAGCAAAGCCAGTGTAGGGAGACCCTTGTCCACCACAGCATGCCCCTGCACCTGTCTGTGGGATTAGTGTTAGGCAGTTTATAGAATTGTCAACTGTTGCAAGAGATGGAGACAGACTAATGCTTAAAAACCCACACAGCTCTTCTTATATGAGCAAGGTTTTGAATGTCATCACAAAATGTGTTTAGGATAATGTGATGTAATCCTGCTCAGGCTCCTTCCAGCATGTTTCAGAGGGCAGTGGAGAACCCCAGCCTCCTGCCAGCCCACCAAGCTGACCCACTGCCTGTCTGGGCAGACAGGCAAACAGAAACACAAAGGAAAATTGCTATTTAATTTTATAAAAATGGGGTAACTGGAGAAACCAGCTTGAAAAGGAAATGAGAGACCTGGAGAGTAAGGCAAAGCACAGCAGCAGATGAAACTACACAAACGTGTGTGTGTGGTTTAGTGACTGCCAAAATGCTCCCAGCATCCCCAAGAAAGTAGGGGAAAAAACCCCTCTAACTTTACAGATACTGTTTTTTTGTGGGATCCTGATAAAAAAGTTTGCAATTCACATACTCCATGAAAGACCAAAGGCAAAAAGCAGTCCTTCACCCTGCAAGTAGCCATACTGTTAACTGGCAAATTTCCTTAAATTCAACTATATTCTCTTCTACTTCCCCCTGAGATATTCCTGAGAGAAAAATGCATTCTCATCTCATAATATTCCACATTATAATATCTATAAGTTACCACGAAAGTGAGGAAGGATGACCTCCACCCCCCGGGATTACCTCATATCTCACATAATTTCTCTGAATAGCTCTCCAATGGGGAGGTTTTGAGAAGGGAGCCCAGGGATCTCTTATAACACTTTGCTGTGGAAAGGGCAAGCTCCCGAGAGATCTACCTAAAAGCACGTTCATCTAGATCTCACTTGACAGAGCAGACTGTGCCAGAGCTACATGTCCCTAGGGCACCACATGGTTTGAGAGCAGATCTCCTCCATCTTCATTCTCTCTCCCTAGAGATTTCAGGTCACTGATCTCAGCAACACAGGATTTATTTCCTTTGTTCCTTTCACCTCTTTAAAACTGGGTAAAAAAAAACGTACCTGTAGAAACACAGATTTCTTTGTCTGGTTTTGGACATGGGAATATTTTTCGGCTCACTGTCTACAGATCAGCCAGTGCAATGAGCTCCTCTTGCTGCTGTAGCTGGGTGGAATGTCTGTAAAACAGATGGGGATGTTGGGCATGCAAGTGCTGAGTATGTCTCAGGTGCTTATAGAAAAATCCAAACAGACGCCTTATAATCTGAAATATTCTATTTCAGCCAATATTCACCGTGCTTGAATTGGTCATTCCTGGGCATACTGCCCTTCATCTATATCATTTCATAGTCAGTTCACAGAAGAATGTCAAACTGGCTGACTGGAAATCCTTGTTGTAATATATACACAAAGTACAGATACACAAACCCAGCAGGGGAGCAGATATTCACACGATTCATTGCTTCTGGCTTGGCTACAAACTGGCGAGGTGATGAGTTGCTTACTGCTGGGATCAGGGAATTCGTACCCTGCCACAGGTCATCACTTTAATCAGAATCATAAAGAATAACACATGGAAACATAATGTTATCCTGCTTTATATTTCAGGTTAAAAGTTTCATTGATCTCACAGGACTTAGCACTGCTTCAAGTATGCAGCACAGGGCCTGTAAGATATAGAAGCATGTGCATGTGATATAGATACAATATAAAAAAACAAGAAGTAAAGGATAAAGCTAATAGCAACACTCTGTCAGAACTATTATGGATTTAAATGTTGATCTACACATCAGCATCTTCCTTCATTACTGGCTGATGTGCAGAACTGGGAGTGCCAGAAGAACTGTTGTAAGAGCATTCATATCCTTTCATTAAAATGTCTTCCAAATTAACTTGACTTCATCTCTGTCTCCTCTCTCTCCTTTCCATCCCAAGTGTTCCCTTGCTGTATATTTATTGAATTTTTAAGTCGCTCCAGTTTCTATTGGTCTTTGAGAACAAAAAAAATGCAGCACCCACGTACAGGTTTGAACAGCCTGACTCATAGGGCTTCTTTTTTTTTTAAGGATATTAGTGACAATTTTAAAGAGTTTTACTTGTGGGGCTGTTGAAGATTTTTCTTCTACCTTCATGAGAGTGTTCGTCTTTTCATGTTTTTAAAATGGAATTTTCATTTCTATTGCTTGAGGAAAATGAAAACGAGCACCAGGGAAAGGTGACTTTCCTCATTCAGATTAGATTGGCACAGTTTCTCATAACAAAAAAAAAAAAAAAAAAAGATTAAATACTTGACAGTGCACACATATCAATCTTCCCAGATCTTAATTTTTGTGAGGATGAGGGGTTTCTGAGTTAGTCTTTCATCAGACTGTCAGGACATTATTTTCCCTTATAAACTTTTGCATTTCTGTGGCATCTTCAATCCCAAAGAACTGACAGCACTTCACCTTCTATCTGTCTGGTCTGTCTTCACCCTCTATTGAAGTACAGCTGCTACAGTCTCAGGAGCACAAATTGGAAATGTGTTTAATTGTGTATAACAACACTGTCCCACAGTGAAGGACAGAGGTAAAGCAGCATCCAGTAGAAACAGCAGGGGACCTTCAGGTAAAAGTGCAGCTAAAAATAATTAGACAACTAATATAATATTCTGAAAATAAATTTCACCTCATCTCATCCCTTACTTGTTTTAAAGTCATTTGTATTACAGGTATCATGTGGAAGGTATCTGGTCTACGTGTCACACCCTATAGCTAATAGTTTGATAAAAACCCACTGATTTCTAGTTGGTTCTGAATTTGCTTAGGTAGGCTATGTTATCTAAATCTCAGATATCCAGATATAGATATCCAGATTCAGATAGATCTCTAGATAGCCTAAGTCAGGAATGTCAAATGATTACTCCTGAAAATTTCAGTTTCTAGTACCCTGATAATGTGTGATGGAGGTGTCATAAAATTGGACAAGATCTAGCAAGGAAGGTGATTCAGGACCTGAGATAACCACAGATATTCAGGATTTACAGCTGCTATAAATGATGGCACCTCTAATGGCACGATAGCAACAGTATTCTGGGACTTAAATTCAGCAACTGAATGGTCAGTGATATAATTTTGTGTAGCTTCTGCATTGCTGTTTCCAAGAAAACAGAGCGGCAAGCACAGTAGCCCTGAACATAATTTTGATGCGCTTGCTTTTCTCAAACAGCAGCTATTCTAGTGGTGAAGGGAAGAAAACAGAGCAGTAGTGTGCTAACAAGCACTGGCAAGACTTCTTCGCCAGCATCTCCCAGAGTAAATGGCCTGTTTGAAGTGCTGGAGTTAATACCTCAGCCCTGAATGAGGGTTGGCATATGAATAATATCCACAACCAAGCAAGGAAGACCCTCCTGATTGGTTTTCACCCAGGGCCTGGGCAGCGTTGGGTGGGAACTGATTAGGAGATCACCACCAGGTGCCCCCACCTTCCACATTAACTTGGAGGTGGACAAGAAGCCACCTCTATAAGAGCTGACTCCATCTGTAGTGGTGGAGGGGGTTTGTCTGCATAGTATATGTGCTGTGTGAGGTTTTTGGCTGTTGGAAGAGTTCATTGGCTCTTCATAACAAGTGGTGTTCTCAGGACAGTAGGGCTAGAACATGAAGCTGTCTCTGAGTCCCTGCTATAAAACTGGGCTTGTGGCCTGGATGCTACCACCTTCCGTGGCTTGGCTCATTGCTTGACTTTCTCCCTTCTTCATGTTTCCTGCTGTGGGTGATTGTATTGACTTGTTCCTCCCTCTGGTTGTCTGGCACTTTGGATCTCTGGTGTGGGATGTAGTAGTGGAAGGAGGAGTTTGGCTGCTGGTCTGCCCTTTAATGATAATATTGTTTTATATTGGGCAAGTGGTCAGCCAAAGACCTGTTACATGGAAAGATTTCATCCCCAATTAGCTGAAATTGTAAGGAAGAATGTTCAGCTAGTAAAAAAGAGTTTGAAGGACAGAAACTTGTTGAAACTGTTGAAATGCTGCTTAAAGCAGATGAAAAGAGTAAGGTCATTCTTGTAGATGGCTTTTTGAAACTCTTGTTTTCATCAAAGCTATTCTGATTTAACAATGCCCTATATCTCCATGCTGAGGCTGTGTGTGTGGCAGTGCATACCCTAGAGTCATCTTTAGCATTGGCTGTTCTTCTAATTGTTCCTGAACATGATTTGTAGGTGACTCAGCCTGCTGAGGAGATTTGGTATGCATGGTAGCAATCTTCTTCCGTACCTTCCAGTCATCTCAAAGGACTCATTGGGTGATGTCTATCACATGCAGTTATGTCGGAACCCCATTAATTAATTAATATTAGTTGCTAATGGTTATGCAATTAATTGCATTTGGAAGAATACAAAACTGAGTAAATAACTTCAAAGTGTTGAGTCCTATTTGCCAAGTGAGTACAGCTCATCCTGCTCAATTACAGTGATAAGATTTTAAACTAATTGAGCTCACACTGTGCCTCTCCATTACCTGACTTTCAGCAGCAGACAGAGAAGATTAAAGGGATTCAGAGGATGGTGTACTTGTAAAACCAGGAATAGTCACCCCTGGTTCTCACTTAAGCATAAATACATATTAATTCACAGGTGAACAATACTTTATATGGAGGTTGCCATAGGGATGAGCATTTTGAGAAGTTTGGGGCTTTTGCTGGCATTTCAGCTTAAAAATAATTACCCAGAGTACTCAGGACCTCATTACACAATGGCAGGTGCATATCCTGCAATCCAGCTGACTGTTCACCATGGCACCATAGGAGCAGAGGGCATGCCATACAGGATTAAATCATTTGTTCATCTAACTTGACATTTTGCCTTCTGCACTGATATTTGTGAGGAGGGTGGAAGGCTCCCATAATGCCTGTTCCTATCCAATTATTCTATGTGGTGTACAGGGTAGTAACATACTTCCAGAGCCCTGCAGGCAATTAGCTTACACCCAGAAGTGTGCTCTTCAGTTACCCTTATTATTTCAGCATGCCAAGCAGCAAGAGGTGGTTAATGATTGAATGAAATTATCCAGACTTTAGAAAAAAATGAATCTACTTAATGTTACCAGAACCTTACATTGCATGCCAGCAAAACCTATGTGAGGCCCACTAGCAGCAGTAAAACTGAGGGAAGGCAAATGTCACCTTATTTGCTTGCATGGCACAATTTGTCTTTTTTAAGTCTCATGTTCATTCGTATCAATGGAATCCATCCTGAGGGATATTTTACAGGATAACATTAATCCAGAAGCAAATCTATCGTTCTCCCCTGCTGAAGCTACTGTCTTTTTACTTGCTGTACAGAACTGAGTGTTTATTTTTTTTTTTTTTCAGATAAAGTTTTGATCTGCTAAGTTTGTATCTTCTGCTGTAGCATTTTGGATTCAGAGGATGTTGGTGGATATCCATGGTATGCTGACATCATCTGCCAGTCACCAGACTTCCAACAAAACACCCCATAGTACTTCAATGTTGTGAATAAATGCTTTTGGAGGATTAAATATTCTCCATTGAATAAGAATGGGCAGCTGAACAAACTAAACACTGAAAATTGAGTTATCTTTCAACAGCTGTCTTTTAAAAAAACTTTGCAGTAAAGTTTGCACTTGAACAGGTATTTCTATTGTCATGCAAAAGATGCCAAGCTCTGTGTAAAGTATCAGGGAAGACAGTATCAAAACATTCCCATTGGTCAACAGTAGCTGGGTACCATATCAGGCCATATGAAAAAGGAGGCAGTAAATGATGAGTATAACTGGTCTGAGAAATTGTGTATTTGATACAGATTTAAACCAGACAAGAGTTCTGGGCTGGTAACTGTGTACTTCAGAGAAGAGTGTAAGGGTGATGATGACAAAATGAGTCTGCATTTTTTAAGGTAACCAAACGCACGCTGAACTTTATCAAACTGATGTTACAAATGGGCTGCAGGTGAAATTTCACAAGACCTTCAGTCTCTGAAGGACGTGTACTCTGATTAAGATGTTTTGAGTCATTACGTATTCAGTAAGAGACAGTTAAGTTCTTCCTGCTAAAAATGCAAGCAAAAAGCTTTATCTTTAAGACTTAAAGAAATTAACTTCCTTTTAAGTGTAAAACTGCCTACTAAAACCAAGATGGGGCAGGGGGAGAATGGGTGCCTATTATAGCTGGAGATCATCATCCAAGTATTCAGGATGTCACGTTGCCAGTTAAAATGCAGTCTCATACTTTTCACCAGTACTGATTGGACCAAATGTATATTCTGTAAATACATATCTCTCCACTGATATCCATATGTACCAGGACTTATTTTGGCCTGTTTCACATTTACTAGTTAATCATATAGTTCTACAGCTTTTGTGGAAAAAAAGTATTTGACTAAATGGACTTTCAAAAGAGACTACTTAGAGAATGTGAATTTCAGTCTCTGAAGTGGATAGTGGTATTTTGGGAACAGTCTTGGGATTCACAAAGAGAATGATGTAATTCATATTCCCCAATGACAGACCTATTGCTCATGACAGACAGTAGCCACCTGCCTCTTCATGGGTCACACAGCACACAGACAAAATATCATTTTGCCAAACATATTTGATTGATGCAAAATTCTTTTTCCCTAATATCTGTTTCCTGTAGCAGGTGGTAGGAAAAAGTGAGACTAATCAGGTAAAAATGCTTTCTTTACTATATGAGGACTAAAATGTCAAGGTGTGTTATCAATTCAAATATTCTTAAATACCTACAACTGTAGCTTATGGAATAAAATGAATGTAAACTAGAAAAATGGGTGGCTTTACTTCTCTTATTAATCAGAGGAATAAATTGCATTATGATGTTGATATTTTCCTGGAACAGAAAACAAATGATTCTGTGAAAGACATAGCAAATAACACAGAAATGGTGCAGGTCTGGCAACCACTGCCAAGAGCTGCAAACATCAGAGGTGAATGAATAATCACCAACAGAGCAGAAGAGCCATTAGACAGAATAACAGAAAACCCCCTTTCACATTCATGGACATCAACCTTCCTGTGCAATTATGAGTTGGCAGAAGAAAACAATTGGCTTTAAAACAAGATAAAGAACTACAAAAAGAACCTGGCTTTTTGCTTCAAGGGGATCATGAGTCAGTTCAGCTGCTTTGATTAGAAAGGGGAGTAGATGAGAGCATATGCCTTTGCTCCCTTCAAATGAAATTCAGTGTAAGAAAAGAAATCAAACTTTTAAATTCTTGATTCAGTAATAAATCAAGCAAGAATGACCCAAAATGTCCAAGTCTTCCGCAACTCTTTTGAATTACAGCTAGTAGGACCTCTCAAAAGAGCTTTTAGATTTATACCCTTCTTTGAGATGGGTGCAGAGAAATGGGAGAGGGTGTATCATAAGCTGATAAGCAGCAAGAGCAGGATAAGGGGAAATATTGAGTCTGTTTTCTTCATAGTATCTGTATTGCTCTTATGGAGTCCTATTGACTTCTTATGCATCACTCACACCAGTGAGGGGAGCAATTTCATTTTCTGTGTGGTTCAAAATGCTTAGAGCAATATTTAGTTTAGTATCTCATTACAAACTATTTTTGTTTTGTGAAGGAAGCTGCCAAGGAAGGTGAAGATTATAAGGAACATGTTATTTGAAATCACTAAATCAATTGATTATCAAACATGTTATTTGGGGAGCATATAGTAAGATACCATTAAAGAAAGCTTAGAAAGAGAGAAAGCATGTTGGAGATGGAGAATAATTGATCTACTCAGTGTCACAGAAGAAAACCAAGATAACATGAGTTTGCAAGGTGATTTCCCTGTGGTTGCTTTTCTTTTGGTGTGGGTTTGGGAGTTTGAGATATAGAACTGTGAGATTTGTCTCATTTCATTTTTGTTGTTCTAAATTTCTGCTGAATTCTAATTTCTGCATCCTAAATCCCTCCAACACCAAGTGAATAGCAGTATTTCACTGATCAATTTTAATTGGCTCAAGTTATTTCATGCTGAGAATATTAAAAAAAATACAAACCATATAGCTCCTCATTGAGCAATAGTTTCATTGAGCAAGATTCAGGGCTGCATTTTTCTCCATGCTCTTAAATGTTTTTTGGTTTGTCTTTAGGAAAGAAGACAGGCCTTTTAATTGAAGTCCTCTCCATAAAAAATGAGAATACCTGCCATTTTAGAATAGAAGAAAATAAACTGCATAATACCCTTCAGAAACAAGTTATGATTTCGGCCATTCCAAGCTCAAATGGTAGGACTATAGTCTTCTAAATTGTAATGCAAACTCTAAGGCATTTTTAAATTTCAGAGTTAAAATTTATAATTTCAAAACTCCTTCAAGGAAACAGTTTCCTAAAGTATAAATGACAGAGAAAAACTAGTTGGTGGGGGTCTCCAAAGTCAGATTATTCCATAAATTACAATGGAAAAGGAAATATGTTTTAATTTTGAATTAAAAAATTTTGACCCTTCTTGCTTATTTTAAGGTTCATGCTAATATCTCATAAACAAAGGAGAAAATGTTACCATGCATAGTTATAAAACACTTGGTTTATGCTGAAACACAACATACAATGTTTCAGTTCAGAAATAATGTTTTTCAGCTCAGTTTTAGAGGGAAAAAAAAAGTTGTGTTCTCTGCTGCTAAAGGATTCTTTTATTATAAATAAATTCTCTCAGAATTCAGACCATTGTGCTGTGTAGAAGGTTTAGTTTCAGGGCTTCAAATAAAATGATAGGTTGACAAGATGTTTTTCAATCATTATTTGAATAGTAACATTGTACTGATGTAGGGCCTTTACTCACACAGCTACACTCCCCAATAAGTCAACAGAAGAACATATGCAGACGAAGAGAAATATAACATTGGATTATATGAAATTGCTTTTTACATAATCACCTTCACAGTATCTAGAGACTTCAGAGGATTTTATGGTGACCTGAAAAAATAATTCAAAAAAGTGTCAGCATGACAGAGATGACATCTATTTTTCAGAAAAAATGTAACCAGTATTTCTAAAGCACTGACTAATAGAATAGTCTAAACCAAACCAGACTTGTTACAGACAATTGAGTAAATAATATGCATGCCTGAAATTACTTTATGTACTGAACTACATCTTCACCTGGTGGTTCTTATGGCTTTGCTAACAAGAAGTTACTGCCTGTCAGGAAAGTGGTCATCATTTCTAGCTCATCTCTAAAGAGGACTAAACACAGTCTTCTTGGCTAAATATGTGATGAGAAGCTGTCACAGCTTGCTGACAGATGGTTTTTGAAGATCTGTCTGTCCTGATGTGAGAGGAATAACTGTGTATCTTAATTTCAGCTCCAGTATGCGAGGTATTTCCACACAGATATAAAACTGGCTTACAAATTTCCAAATTATATGTGGGTTTATATATGTATAATTTTTGAAGTTACATATATGTAGAAATTCTCAGTGATGCAAGAAAGGCAGTGAAGTTTTTCTGTTGTCTCTGTAGTTCTCAAAGCCTGATGCCTGAAGACCCAATGCAGCAGTGGCTGTGAAAGAAAGTAATTTTCACTTATATGAGTAGATCAGTTGAAATCAGGGGTACTGTCTGAGAAGTACTTGGCATAGAGATTTATTTACAGGAAGAGAATCTGGGATACAAAATATATTCTGTTTATATAGACCTATCATGAAGTCTCTGGCTGAATGAATGTGTGTTATTTCTAAAAGAAACTAACATAAATAACTTTCCTTCCTGACACAAAACATTTTTGTCAAGTTGTAGCAGTGAAATACTGTAGAAAATGTAATTTGGTTATGATACTTTACTACTGCTTTTCAGTTGTATTTTAACAGCGTGGTGAAAAGCACTTTATTCCCTAACTATGCAAAAATTACCTTCTTGTGTTGGGTGGTTTGTCTTATAGTGTTCACTGGAGGAAGTTCTAATGCAAGTGCTTGACTATTAGTATATTAAGGTATTGCTGTATGGGAAAGCAGTTAAACACTTATGCATTTCATTGAACTGAAACCACACAGTGCAAATAGATGTTACAAATTGCTATAGGTAAGTGCACAACACTGGAGTCAATGGAAACGCTTAAGGAAAATTCTCAGAAGTGGGAAAAGATAAGATGATGGTCTGTACACTAGAAAATAAGAAAAGAAAAAAAAATGACAGAACACTAAATATATTCCTGTCATCTTACTTCAAGAGCTTGATCAATGCAAGATCAGATCCAAAGGTGCCCATGTAGCCCTGCTGAAATCATTGCAGAGCACACCCTTTTAGCCAGGCTTTCTGCCGCAGGGTTGCCAACCAGCTCTCACTCACCTCTGCTGTCAGAGTCCTTTTTCAGTGGTGGTGAAAGTTAAATATACAACTTAAAACAGTAAAACTTACTTGGAAAAATCCTCACCTTCCTTTTATTTTGGATTCAGTGCAATTTTTCAAAAGAGAGGCTGTTAGTTCACTGCACCTTCTCTGTCAGGCTGCAGTAAGGTCTTTCCCAGTGAGCACTTGCATTAATTGGGTATCATGGGCAACTGACCTGTTTTTGTTTACTTTGAAATTGGAAGGAGGAAAAACACAAATGAAAGACTAAAAGAGAAAAAAACTAAACAGAATAAAAACAAAATGTAAGTTGGGATGACAGCAAGCCTGAGAGTTAAAAAACTACTTGAATTTTAATAGATTGAGCATCATTGCAGTCACTTTGCTTGGTGAGTGTATTGAGGGATGCACCAGCACCTCTGAGAAGGAAAGCTAATTGCCTGAGCTCCCTGGCTCTCGGTTCTTGCCCTCTGAGTCATCACTTTGACCTGTACCACAGCAATGTCAGAGAAGGACACAATCCCTCATCCCTTCTGGCCAACCACAGTGGCAGCTGTGTCAGTCACCCATGTATCAAGACAACGCTTCAGGTGCATCAAACATAATTTGCAATTCAAAGATATTATCTTTCTACTGCTGTGCTAGCTCAGGACCCCAGGTGAATCCCTGGAATTCATTTTCACCATGGAATTCTGCCTGGATTGCCTAAACCAGAGAGAACCATTTTTCTTCTGCTTTAGCAGGAAATTGCTTTTATCAACCATTTTACAGGACCTCTTTGCAGGTTGAGCTTGGTTATCTGTTGCTTTTCTCATTTTCATATAGCAAAGCATTCAAACTCTTGCAAATTTTTATAGTATTTGCATGCCCCAACTTTAGAGACATACATAGGGATTTATAGCATAAACAAATAATAAAATTTCTGGCTAGGACCCCTCCTGTAAAATTTGACTGTTCTTCTACTCTCACATTACATTTAACAGTATGTAAAATCTCTGCACAAAATAGATTTCTTGTAAGCTTTGAACTTGGTTCTCTTATTAGAGAAAAAGTATTGTAATTTCCTTGTCAAATAAACACTTTCCTTGTTAAATGTAAATATGTATATATACAAATCCATATATTTTTATATATTTAAATTTTATTTTTTACATGTTGCTAATGGATTATGTAATTCCTTATTTTATTCAGTAATGCCCTTGGTAAAAATATCTTGACTCTATTCATTTGTTCAAACCAGCACAATAACTTGGCCTGCATCACAAAGTTACTAAACTATACTTTAACTAGACCCACAGGTGCCAGGGCTCAGGGTTCTTGGAGCTAAGGTGGTTCCTCTGCTCTCCTAAGACAAATCTGAGAAGACCAAAATCAAGCAGGAACTTTCTACTGTTCTTTCCTATTTTGTTGAAGATATCTGGCATTTCAAAAAGAGAGGAACAATGTCTTTAAACATATCTTGCAACAAATCCTTCCCAATTGCTGAGACATACTTTTCCTCAGAGACGACAGACTGCACAAATAGTTTTTAAAGATTCAGACCTCTTCAAATTTCTCTCTTGTGCAAGGCACCTCCTACAATTAAAAATGATTTGTGTTTGTCAGGGCTACCCTTGGGTGTGCCAAGAGGGAATGCAAAAGTGCTGTGGCCAGAAAGCAGACTTAAAAATTAAAGTTACAGACTTCTTTTTGATCTGTGTTCTCACTTTCATGTGTGCTCATTCTCTTACTTTTCTAAATCTCAGCTTCATCATCTCAGAGCTGTAGCAGCACCTTGGCTAATCTATGTTACATGGTGCTCTCTCTCTGGCAGATATTTACCTTACCCAGAAACCAATAGAAAGTAGTTTGATATTTGAAGTTAAAGGTGTTATTCATACCAACAGCTCAGAGACATTTGATGATGCTGGTGCAATAGATTTAAAAATCTTTAATTTACTACCGGCTTTTAACTTCAGAAGAACTGAACAGCAGGTGATTTGGTGGATTTTTCCTCCTGCTTTTGTATCGGTCAAAGGTTTTGGAAAAAAAGATCTTTTAGTTATTAATACACTCAGCAACTACTATGGCTTTACTTTCCACAGGCTGGCAGCCAGTTTGTCTCTCACCATTTGCTGATTGACCACCACATCAAGAATTAAAATACTGTGGGGCAATAGATGTGTAAAACTGCCTCCTTATGTGTATTTGTGATGACTGGTTGACTTTTGTCATCTCCAACTCTGTTTTCCAAAGGAAAGCTCTTAGTCACTATGTTCCTTCTTTCTGGCATTCTGCTTAAGCACTGGACTAAATGCAGATTTCTTTTTTTCATTATGGACTTCTTGGGTTGCTCACCTTAGTGGCTGAATGCATCATGTACTTACTGTCTTAGCAACCAGGTAGAATTGAGAGTTGTTGTCATCCTCAATTTAAGACTGGAATACTGAAGTAAAAGGCAGTTAAAGTGATCAGAACAGCTAGCTAGTAATCATGTAAGTTCTGAGTGATGAGGGACCCTAGGGAGAGACCTGGGAGAGTTTCAAGAGTCTTTAGCACCCCCTGCTTGCTGCCCCTCCTGCTGTTGTACCTTCCAGCAGCTTCACCTTCTCCTGTTGTCTTTGACATCTTGCTTTGCTTTCTGGCTGCCGCAAGAACCTCTCTCCTAAATTTAGGCTGGTTGCAAAGGTTGCAGTTTGGTAACCTCATGTAAATTAAAGCACTTCTTGACCCTGGTGATCCTACTGACTTCAGTAAGAGCAATTTGACTTCATATTTCAGTGAACAGTATAAAATAATAAATAAAGGAGTTGGAAATATATTTTGTATTGCAGCTTGGCTGTGAAACAAATGTGTGTTTTCTAGTACTCAATTCATATTACAGTGACTACCACAACAAATGTATCAGGTGACAAGACCTGCACACAGGCTGGTATTTGCAGGCAATAAATCAAGCAGGAAGTGAAGAACTGTGTCTTACTCTTTCAAGAAAACACAATGCTTGTGCAGCCTCAGAGCTAGCTGTTAGATTAAAGCCACAAGTTCTGGGAAAATGAGGCATTTCTTGGTCCCAGAACTCATCTTTCCATCTTATTATTTATTTACAGATTGTGTATGATGGACTGGGCAGACAAAGGAATTATGAACAACACTGAGTTGCAAAAAGGAGCCTTCCAAAGTCGAGTTGTGCTACTGTTTGGATATGACACCTTAAGAGCAGCAGAACTTTGGTGTCTTGCTTGACCAGATATATCCTAGATGAAGGACTGGACAGAAACTCTGCAATAGAGGCTTGGAAGAGCTGCAGGAGGAAGATCCATGCCTTAATTGACATATTTCTTATAAATTCTCCCTAAGCATTTTCTACTTTTTACTGCCTGAGCTGGGATAGTGCATTAAGTGAACTTGTGTCTTATATTGTGTTTGTAGGAGGAAGGGTCAATGCCTACTTTTTGGTTCCACCTAAACTCAAAATCTACTTCAAACTTTTTGTAGCCACAAAAAAAAAAAAAAAGCAAGGAAAAGTTTCAATTTCTATTTCCCTTATTTTATCACTATAGTTTTAAATTATTTACCAAAACTGTTTGATTCCCATGTTAGATCCTCTACTTCTGACAGGAAGTGTGAAAAGGCACTGTCAAGGAAATGGAAGAACCGTACATCACAATATCCTCAGTCATGAAAGGGATTTTGCTCCCCTTCAGACTTGCATGACTGTGTTAAAATTTAATACGAAATATCTGTCTCGTGCTTCAGGACACAGATTTTTCTTGAACAGCTAAGATTAATGGACACAGTGACCAAGACAAACTTCTCTGCTGAATTTCCATCTATTCTGTGAATTTCCATCTATTCTGATGTTCTCCAGTGCAGGAAGGGGAAAACCTCTCCTAACCTTTTCAGTAACATGCCAGTATCTCAGATATTTCAATGCCAGGTGAAAATGCTTTGTCATTGCTCTCCAGTCAGGTAGCCCAACAAGAAACTTGGGGTGGTTGCATTTTGAGAGCTGTAATCAGGTAGGCATCCTCACCTTTTCTTTCCACACTTGCAACTCCAATAAGATCTACTCTTTTCATTTTTATTACCTGTGTAAAATTCAAAGTGCTATATGTAATCAAAGCCTAGGAATTTACACACCGTTCAAGTATAGTGATTCTTCCTTTTGAAAAACAGCTGTAGGTATGTAAACAGTTCAACATTCAAATCACAGAACAGAATCTACTGCTTCCAAGAAAGAAGAAAGTGATGAGCAAGAGGAAGTTAGAAGAGGAGTAGGATTGCTGTAGAGCTTTATTGTGTCCAGTAATTAATCAGGAAACTGTTCAGGGCCAAAGTCTGCATCCCTGGGTATTTCCAGGCCACTCACCTCCCTTAACTACCTTGAGATGTATTTAATCTCCAGACTAAAGCTTTGGTACTCTCTCTCTGAATTCAGCATCTTTCTGCTGGATGCCAAGCAGGGTAGCTTGCATTTCCCTTTGCAGAACAAGATTAGCCACCCAAAGTCAATACCAGCCTCCAGCATTCAGTAATGCATCATTACTGGGCTTGTTAAACTAACTGTCCACAGAGCTGGCAGCAAGACAGTAATACCTCCTGATATTGTTTAAAGAAAAAACCCATATTGTTCAAAGAAGTATTTTTCACCCCAAAAATAAACCATCTGGCTCTACTTCCACTCTGAAAAAAACAAGGGATGCTAGGCCAGCTTTTTGGTGGAAATTGCTTTAGGGGAGATATGGATGAACTTGGCATATTTGTAGTCTTAGATGCTTTCAGATAAGCTTTGATCATGGCACTCCATGAAATTCATTTTGCTGGGAGATTTCTCAGGAATTCAGAATTCTACTGCTATCTTGCTTTTCTAAGGTCACATTGATGACAAACAACACACTTCAAACCACACCATTTTTACATCTCTAATTAAGGGAAAACATTTTGATTATTTGCTTATTTTTGGGTATAATACAGTCAGTAATGTTAACTGCTGTGCCTACTTATATTTGGAAGGTGATGAAGGAAATTAATAGTTAAAAGTATTTGTAATCCTCTCATTCCTCCAGGAAATAAGCTTAGATTGCAAATGTAGGTACTAGATAAAATGACACGACTATTTACCATTTAAATGTGTTATTCTCATCATTCGAAAGCACCCTGATATTAATACAAAATCACCTCAATATCTGTTAAAAATAATGCCAAGTTAAACGTGTAATAAATATATTTGGACAGTATGGTTAAGCATTTTTTAGAATCCATCACTTCTTAAAAAGCCCTGTTACACCACAGAAATGCTTCATGTCCTGGATTGCACAAGCTTAGTGTGAAGTAAAAGACAACAACAGTGAATACCAATAAGGCTGCTGAAGAAGCCAATGCATGAGCAGTGCATATATATAAAGTAGGGGTCACATTTTGGTGGTACAAACAAGATGATCAGGAAGAAAAAGCCTGCTTTTTCTGGCTTAAAGACAGCTATGAAAAACAGTATGATTTTATTAAAGTTAGAAATAAGTCTACATCTTTTTCTTTTTAATCATTCAATTTTTAGTTTAGTCATTTCTTCATAGAGAGGTCTGCTGCCTCC
>NW_008618478.1:0-3739 GCF_000691845.1 Merops nubicus
TTTTAAGCGATACTTTAAAAGCTTGACATAGAGAACAGACATAGCTTAACGGAGATCAGAAGCTGGATGGTTTGAAAGGAAGAAGTATAAACAGGAACGTGACAAAAACAGAGTAAAAAAAAAAGGGCATGTTTCATAACACGAGAATAAGACTAAATGAAACCAAAGGGAAGGAAGCCAAAAAACTAGCGTTTGCAAAGACAATTCGCCGTGGAACTCCCCGTCACAGGAAGTTGTTGAGGTCAAGCACTTCTGCACTGGAGGGATTTCACATGCGTGGAGGTAATGGCAGGGTGGCACCTTGCACACCACAGCCCACAGCCTTCCCAGAAGAGATCCAGCTACGGCTTTACTCCCCACCACGGGGCTCTTGCGGGAGGCATTCAGTGGCACCTCCATTTGATGAGGGTTAGACGGACTGTGCATCTGACCTGCTCTGGCACTTCGCACAGAGTACTTCAGAATCCTAACACCATTTATGTCAAAGCGTAGGTTTGAAAAGTATTCTTAGTCAAAATACACATTCCTCTTCTGCCATCAAAGGCATGGGGTTGTTAATTAAAAACAAATCTAATTCCCCAAATGCTCTGGTGTTATAGCTCTTAACAGTTAAGAGTTGGAGTTGTATATACACAAATTCTCTTTCTCTTAATTAGAAATTTTTTCTTCCTTAAGAATTTCATGAAGCACATCCAGTCTCAAACAGGCACTATTTTTGAAAGTATATAGTTTGAAATTAATTCAGTCTGATGTGGCCAGCCTTATTAAGTACACTGTAACATACCTGGTTTAAAAACACATATGTTTTTAAACTTAACAAGTACATTGATTTTGCAAAAAGACTAACAGGCAGTGTATTTTAAACTTCCAGATACCTACCTGTTGATTACAAATTGTAGATTTTGCCCCTTTCTGCTTGGCTTACAAGATTTGTGGTACCCAGGTAGTGACAGGACTCCAGGAGTTTGGCCTAGATGAACTCTCTCCAGACTGGGACTCTGTTCAGGTCTGTGTTTGTTCAAGTCGGGATAAATTCTGCTCACAGTGGGTCCTTTTTCTTCTTGGGAGAAAAAGAAAGAAACAAGTAAATGGAGACTGCCTTCAGGAAGCCTTTGAAACTGTCTCTGAGAAACAGTTTTCTTTTCCTTAAAGTTCCTCCGACTTCATTTTCCACTTCTACTATACTGTTTGTCAGTAGGGGCTAATCCTTCTGTCACACTCTCTCTCTTTCCACTTGGCTCACATTTCTTTCCATTATTTTTACCCCTAAACTGTTCTTTCTTCTGGGAAATCATTGCCCGTGTATGCCAGGCCTTCCCCAGGCCCCTGCTTCAGCTGCAGCTCTGAGCAGCCAGCCCCTTCACGGCCTCCCCCTATCCATTCCACTTGCAGATCCCAGCAGTCACCTTAGCTGCATTTCTGGACAGATTCCTGGCATCCTTGAGCTCTATGGATGCAACTTTATTCTGCTCTTTTTAACCTCATTACAGTTCCCTGAGGCATGTGAATGACAACTGAGAGTGCCTCTGCAACAGCACTGTAGAAAGCCTAGTGCATTCATCATTCAGGAAAATGGAGCCATTTCATTCTGTACAGATTCTTAAATATTTTTAAAATATAAAGCATATTAGTTTGCTTAATTAATTTGCCAGCCAGTGACGACAGGAACATTGACTATGTGGCCAATAGTCACTTCTGTGTTTTCAGTCTTTACCAGAGCTACATGTTAATACAGGATAACCTGAAAAGAGGGAAAGGGGCACAGTCACGCCATATGGCATGGAAATGTATTTGCCCTGCTGGATACACCCTGAAGAAAGTAGGGAACCCCTTTAGTTACCCAGGCTAACGCTGCCTGCTTATACAGGAGGTTTCATTCATGGGTTTGGAAGGTGTTAAGAGATACTGTTGCTCAAAAGACAGTTCTGTCCATATGTTACATGCTCCATTCTCTCCAGAAATTGGGAACTAGACTGCTTTTTTGACAGGAGTCACGCAAGAGTTTCCTACAATGTCACGCTCTTAGTTCCTCAGATTCTAACATCTGTTTATTTGCAGATGCCATTGGGTATACACTACGTATTTCAACTGCATAAAATTATTTTGGGGAGCGTTAGTACTGCATGCTGCTTTTGCATCAAGTGGGCTTATGCTATCTTTGGAACAACACATAGCTTTCCACAGTTAAACTGTTGACTGTTTTCTACACAGTGCATGCTTTGGTTGGTTCTCCCCCCACCCCCCCAGCTTTGTCCTGGGTTGGCTTAGCTTGGAGCCAAGCTGTGACAGTGATTGACACAGCTGTGCACAATATTTGGAAAGTGACCTAAGGAGGGGCCAAAATAGCAACAGTTTGAGAAATGATAGGCTCATAGGGTGTAAAATAGTCACACGTCCTGTATGTTGCCTTGCAATTGAAAATTTCTCAAGGAGAGCACTTGGAATAAGAGACAGCACTTGTGAAAAGTTGCTATTATACAGGGTTTGTGAGTCTGCATGGCAGTGCCTTTGTATGTGACTTGCATGCTGACCAAAGTAACTGCACAAAAAAATGTGCCAGCACCCACAGAGTAGTCTTGCACTTCAAGATTTTTGTCCTCCAGACTTTTTCCACTACAATGGACGCCTTCTAAATAAACATGATGAACACAGCTGTTTGGTGCATAAAAGCCCATTGTACCAGGAAAAAAAAAGCAATAATAAAGGTTTAAACAGTAAAGCGACAATGAGTGTTTTGTTCCATATGCAAGACTCATTTTGCAAAACAGACTTGCTTTACACAAAACTTTATTGCTGTGTTTATTGTCCTAGATATGAAATGAAAGCATGTTAGAGCATTAAGATGCATTAAACTGGCTGCTGAACTGTGCTCCACCCTCATTATAACACTGTCCATCAGAACCAATTATTTGAGGTTTTTGTTGCAAGGCTGGTTACATAGGATTTAATGTGGTTGCAACACAGCCAGGTAACGGTGGCTTTGTGTCACTGGGTGGTATAATAGAGAAACCTAGAATAAGGGTGCAAGACACCCATGGTATTTTTCTGTACTCACAGTAGGCATATCCTACTAGATCAATGCTGACTTCAGTCAAGAAGAGGCAGCAACCAGTAACTAGAAATTACCATATAATAATAATAATCAAAATTGTTTCCTTTAATTTAGAGTGCCAATTCCAGCGCAAAACAATATTTACACGTAAGAAGGATCCTGTGTCCTAATGAATTCTTTGCCCATGTGCAAGACTCTGTGTGTCTTTCAAGAGAGGAATTCTTTCTAGAAACCTCTATGGCAGACATTTCCTGGCTATACACCAGATCTTATTTAAGCACAAATAACTGCATATACTAGATTAGAAAATAATCACCGTTTTCAAAAAGTGGTCCATGTTTCTGACTTGGGGACTTCCAGACCTGGTGGTGCTTACAGGCAAGATAGAAACTAATTAGGAATGAAAGAACATGAGCTAGTTCAGTTTTCTACACAGAGCACTCAGGAAAATCTTAATTGTGAAATTAAAAAAAAAAAAAAAAGTTTAAAGAGTGTGTTATGGAAAATAACATCCAATCTCCTATGAAACTGAAATGCTGGGGTTTGAACCCCAAGCCCCCGAATTAAGGTTGACATGTGGGTGATTCCCACAGCCCTTCATACAGAGGGGTGAGTTTGCCTTAGAGCTTCCCCCCAGGGTGCGGCCGGGGCTGGCGGGGGGGCCAGGAGGGAAACGAGCCCCCGGGG
>NW_008618478.1:3946-6290 GCF_000691845.1 Merops nubicus
TCTTACGTGTTTACCTGGCTGCTCTGGCTGTTTCCCATGCCAGCTGTGGGCAACCTCGGGTCACTGTTTGTACCCCCTGTTGTGGGCTGGGTCATGTCATTTGTGGGATCATTGGGGTGGCATCGATCATGTCTGAGCTTGTTGACCTGTTTGTACCCCCGGCGGTCATTCACACAGTAACATTTCTGTCTACAACACAGTCTGTGTTCATCTCCCTGCTGGTGTTATCATTTTTGTTGGGCCTGGTCATTGGCAAAACAGAAGCAGGTCTACAGCACTAGGGGTTGTATTCTTTCTCAGGCCAAAGTAGTGAAGTTAGTATGGCAGTGCCATTTTTATTTTAACAAAAACAAAATCCCATCAAACACTGTCAAAGACAAAAGTGTATAGAAGGAAGTTGACACTCATACAGAAAATACAGCTTATATCAGACAAACCTGTCTTCCACCTGTCTTTCACAGAATTAGATGAATACACACTAGTTTGATCCTTGATGAAGAAAGACCTGTTATTTAGCCTAAATGAACTTGTTTGGAGGGTGATTAGAAGATTAAAAAGCCTACCATTCTAATAATACCAGAAGAACACACGGATTGCCAAAAAGAGCAGGCTATTGACCCACTAAATTAACTGTCATATCTCTGAGAACAGCCATGATTAAAGGACTTAAAAGAGAGAACAAGACACCTTGTAAGAAGCTGCTCACAACCAGTAGTTGTGAGATCCTAGGGCAAATACAACAGAGATGCAGATGAGCAGAAATTGCTATGCACTCCAAAACATTTCCAATTCCTTTAATTTTGTGAAATATTATTCTAAGACAGAGTGTATATATATCTGATACACACAGTGCTTAAAGTGCTCAGCATGGCAGTCACTGCTTGCTTTTCACTTGCAGGCTGAACAACCACAGTATTATCTCCTCTTACTTAAGCATAGTTATTGACAGTCAGAGTAGTGCTGTGTACAGGTTGTCTGCAGTAGATGAAGGTATCTTTTAATAATTGGTTTTATTATTTGATTGGTTTCCTCATAATTTTTCTCACTATTCTTCATGTAAGTATTAAGCTTTCATTGCCTCCATCCTTCTATAAATTTTATTGAAAAGGCAGTAGCTCAACAATTCCCATGTTGGAGGAACTTGTGTTCTCTGCCTCAGGATTACTGTACGTTACAGATATTTTGTGGCTACTGAAAGTGTCACAAACTGCTTTTCAGGAAGTTAAATGTCAATTCTTGCATTGGTCCTTGTAAGAGATTCTGGGAGCTGAATCTGTGTTAGTTATAAGACTATGCATTTGGGGATCTGGGCGGCATCAGCCTCCTCTGTCCTCCCCTAGAACCAGCTCTAGAGCCCTTTTGATGGTACTGTCTCAGCTTATGAAGTGCAGCTTTTACAGCCCTCCACTCTATTTTGGACTCAATGTCTCCCATTCTACTAAAGGTATTCGAGCTAACAACTACTTGATTTTAAACTCTAGTTGGATGTATACTTAAAATTAAATTTAAAAAAAATAAATAAATCAGTTTTTTAGGTCTAGAAGCATTCTTCTTTTTTTGCGCTCTGTTCTTATTCCTGCAGCCACAGCTTCTTGCTTTGCTATTACTGTCTTTGGAAAACACCCTCTTTTGCCAGGGAAGAAGAACATATGTAAATGTACTATGGAAGTGGGGTCTGAAAAATAAGATTTTGTATAAGAAGTTGGAAGCTCGAGTTACCATATAAATAACACTGTGCCATTTGTACTCCCTAGGTATGGCTTTAGGCTTTTCTACTTTCTAGGATTTATTTGTTAAGTGTACTGTACTGCATATGGTAGATACTATTTTTATTCTTTACACTGAGGCTGAATTACATAATAGCAATTTGATTGTAGAATGGAATATAAAAGAGCCAAATTTGGTTTTCTCTAAGCAAGTACTCTAAATAAACTCACATTGCTTATCAGGCTTCCTTATCTGAGTAAGAACAGACAGCTCCAGAAGAAGTAGTGGTGAAGGTGTGTTGAAGTATTCCAACAGCCAGAGCCTCTTGTTAAGTCCTTACTCTCACCACACCTGAAGGAAATGCTACTGTAGCTCTACAGTGCACCTGTGCTACATCTAGCTTTAAATAGTTCAGACATGATTTACATCTGGGCTTTAGTGTATGGCAACAAAAGTATTATCCATGGTACCCTTCTACAGCTACTTGGTATCAACGTCAAAGGCTTGAACCATGTTTGGAAAGCTAGCAAGAGCTGAAGTAGTAATTGCTGAACCTACATCACATCTTCCAGAAAAGGTGTATGGGCTTTCTGCTTTACTATTGATTTCTTTTTGATAGGTTAAAAAAAAAAAAAAA
>NW_008618479.1:0-3775 GCF_000691845.1 Merops nubicus
TGGTAGAACCTTGTGTGGTGGTGGCACAGCCTCACCAAGCAATGTGAGCAAAGGCAAAGCCATGAATGCAGACACCAGCCTGAAGCAAAGTGAGGTTGGGAGGAGGCCACTTGGAGATAGAAAAGTTGCCCTCAGTTTAGCTTCTCACACGTGGGTTTTGCTTGAAAAAGAATTTATTCAACCTGAAAATTTCTCCACCTCTACTGCCTGAGCTGGTCTTGGGGGAACGAGTACAGCTGGGAGGTCAGGAGAAGACAAAGTGTGCATGTTAAAGATTCATAAAACAATGAACAACGTAGAGGATGTCAAGTTGATTTGCAGAGATTCTCATCATGTCTCTCTCCTAAGACTTTGGGGAAGGAGAAGACAAAGTGAGGAACATGCTGTGGGAGATGTTTGCTGTCACCCTGGTGAAGGAACGGGTTGCTGATGTCCACTGGGACTTGATGGGGGTGGTTTTATCTCACAGGTTTGATAAAATGGGGTATTTTAGATAGCAAGAGCGGATAAAACAGATAAAGAAGGTCTCCTGGTGGGTTTTTAGTCCTCTTTTCACATGCTAGAATGAAAGAGAATGAGGTGAACTGCTAATTAAGTCATTAAAATGGGCAGAAAAAGGAGTTTTCTGGAAAGTTTAGTAATCTGAGGGCTTGATGTTTTGGGTTCCCACCAAGGACTGGTGTGTGCTGAAAGGCTCTTGCTGATGCTTGCTCCTGGTGTGAGGAGGTCACTGCTCCATCTTGTGCCCCACGTTGGGGTGCAGCGAGGAAGAGGTGGCAGCTTTGAGGAGGAGCAACCAGGAGAGGTGACCCCAAACTGGCCAACTGGGGACTCCACCCCATCTATGGCATATCCAGTGTAAAGCTGAAGGATCATGAGGGTCAAGCCTCTTCTTCAATGGCCAGCACCCGAGGAGGACTCTGTCCATTTTTTCCTCTGATCCAAATCTGTGTGTTCCTGAACCCAGCTCCAGAATCCAGCTCCTGAACCCAGCTCCCATCTGCTGCTCAGCCCAAGACTTCCCCAGAACCTGCCCCACAGCATCAGTGGTGATGGTGGTGCCACCAAGGAGTTGGGTTCCATACTGGTTTTGTACATATTTAATATATTTATTTCATTTGATTATGATTTTAATGAAAGCATTTTAGTTCTCCAACCCATAAGTCTCCCTCATTCTCTTTTGGGAAGGGAGAAGGGTTGACAGAGAACATCTGTTATGGGTCTAGTAGACCAAGCCAACATGCTGATGATAGCATCTCCTTTCAATATCCAGGTGGAAAAACATCTCCAGTGTCTGGAACAGCCTGGAGCAGGAGTCTCCTTCTCTGGAGACTTTCAAAACCCACTTGGACATCATCCTGGGCTCTGGGTGACCCTGCTCTGCAGGGTGCTTGGATGCCATGATCTCCAGAGGTTCCTTCCAACCTCCACCACTCTGTGATCTAGGTCATAGAATCATAGAATCCTGTAGGTTGGAAGAGACCTTTCAGATCATGAAGATCAGCAGTGGACAGTCGCTCTCCGCTTCAGATGGTTCCTACCACATTTATCCAAGGTGTTGTACAGACAATCCTCAACTCATTAGCACTAATGACCTCCTGGGTGACACCACGTTCCAGAAATTGTGTGTTTACTGACAAAACAAACTCTGGGTTGAGGAGTAGCCCATAAAAGGGGGACAGAAAGGTGAAGGAACATGAATACTTTCTAAGGTTAGAAAAAGCCATGATGATTATCTGCTCTGAACTCCTCTATCAAACACCCCTGAGGACTTCTCTGTTTGAACTGAAGCTGGAGGTTGAGAAAGAAGAAAAATACCTCTTCACATCAGATTTCTCCAGGGTTGTTTCAGTGCTTAATAACCCACACCACTAAAAATGTGCTTTTAATTGAAACCTGAATTTTAATCTAGCAGGCAGCGGGTTGGGAGGACTTTCATCTGCCTGGCCAGGGAGTCCTCTCTTTCTTCTCACATGGAAATTCCAGGAGTAATTAGAGGCTGTGAGCAGATCCTCTCTTAACCTTCTCGTCGTTAAGGAAAACAAATGGAGTTCTTGGTGGTTTTCATTCCCAGGCAAGCTCATCCCATGTCCCTGCAGCTCTCCTCTGAAACAGCTCCAATTTAATGACTTCCATCGTGGCTGGTGGACGTTCCCTTCCACCTGCTACATCTGGAGGGGGTCCTGGCTGTGGAAAAATCACTTCAGAGTGAAAACAAAGAGGTAGAAAGCTTCTCATGGTAAGATGTTTTGGGTTTTTTATGTCATCCTGGCAAATTTTGTTACAGGAGGGGCTGGAAGTGGTGGCCTGGGCAAATGTGTGGCTTGCTGGGGTGTGTGTCCTGCTCAGAGACCTTTTAACCCCACAGTGAAAGATGCCCCATGGCATGCAGAAGAGCAAGGACTCCATGGGTTGAAGAGCTGCATCATAGAATCATTTTGGTTGGAAGAGACCTTGAAGATCAAGTCCAACCATTCCCCCAGCTCCACCAGGTCCCCATTGACCCGTGTCCCTCACACCACATCTCCACAGCTTGGAAACCCCTCCAGGGGTGGGGACTCCACCACTGCCCTGGGCAGCCTGGCACAGCCCTGGGCAACCCTCCAGGAGAAGAAATGGTCCCTCACCTCCAACCTCAACCTCCCCTGGGGCAACTTGAGGCTGGTTCCTCTTGTCCTATCCCTTGTTCCTTGGGAGCAGAGCCCGACCCCAACCTCTTCTCAGGGAGCTCAACCCCGTGCAGCTCTCCAGTCAGAAGGTTGTTGGTGCCAGGAGAAGATGAAGCTCTGCTGTGGGTCACCCACCAGGCTTGTGGAAGCCACAGGGACGTTTGCAGCAGGGAGGGGAACGTTGAGGACTTGGGGTCTTCTGTGCAGCTCCCACCACGCTGGGACTGGGTGGATTTGGGCCAAACAGACCTCAGACTTTTTTTGTTGATGCAGGGAATGAATGAGAACGTTGGGGAGGGTAAATTTTACACCCTGCAGACCTGCTCGGGGTATTTCCCCTGGTGTTGGGGGGGTCGTGGGGCTGCTTGGGTGGCCACCCTCACTCCTTTTGCAGAAGCAGAGTGGGTTTCACCTCGACAGAGTGATATTTACCCACCTTGGATTTCACATGCTGGTTATTCTGGGTCTGTTCTTCTACCCTGGTGCTCACCAGCACTGAGGTTTTTGGGGCTGGCAGCTGCCAGAGGTAGATTTTGCAAGAAGAGCCTCTCCCTCCTATAAAGCCAACTTGGAGAATCTGCTGGCCAAGGGGAACGTGAGTGGAGAAGAATAAAATCTGGGGTTTAATTTTCATTCAAATCACCCTCCAAGGGCTTTGAGAGTTAAACAATGTGAAGTAATAGATGGGGGGAGGACCAAAAAAAGCAACCTCTGCCCTTGGGTGCTGAAGCAGGGCTGGTGGGAGATGTTAAAAATAAACTGTTGCATGTTTGGTGGGTGTTTGTTAGCAAATTATAATCTGATTACTCCAAGCCCTTGGGAGGAAAGAGGATGTTCTTCAGGGACTCAACTTCCTAAAGGGAAATCAGAAAGGAAGGTGAAGCCTTGAGCCAATTCCCAGGTCAATCCAGCTGGAAAAGAGATGGAAGCACCAGGCATGGGGGGATGGAGGAGGATGGGGAGGTGCCTGTGAAGCTGATGCTGGCAGCCTGCTCTGCCAAGAGGTCCAGTGCCAAGAGGTCCATGCAGGCTGCCAGCTCCACTGCTGCACTTCAGACTTTGCTGGTGGTTTGTGGTGTGAGGGACACGGGGCAGTGGGGACCTGG
>NW_008618479.1:3943-4626 GCF_000691845.1 Merops nubicus
AGTGGGGCTGGGGCAGCCTGGAGAGGAGAAGGCTCCAGCTGGGGAGACTTTCTGGTGGCCTTTCAGTGCTTAAAAAAGGTCTAGGAGAAAGATGGGGACAGACTTTTGAGCAGGGCCTGTTGGGACAGGACAAGGGGGGATGGTTTCAAACCAACTCTGGGGAAGACCCCAAGACCCAAGCCACAGTGAAGCCACCACCACGCATTGAGGAGCAGCCCCAAGGTTGCACAAGAGCAGCCTAAGGGAGAGTCAGGCTGGATTGAAAACCAAAAAAAACCCCACGAGATCCTCCTAGAAAGAAACGAGGAGAAAATTTGTTGGTGAAAAAGAGAAAGTAGAAAAAAAATGTTAAAAATAAAAAAAAAAGGTTTTGTATTTCCAACAGTAGAAAAAAAAATCCATTTATTCACCTTCTAGTGGGAATGATTCAGATATTTATCAAGTGATTTATTGAAGTATCTGTCTCCCAGCAAAGAAAGTCCCTGCAGTGAGGAGGTTGGATGGCTTGAGCTTGAAAAGTCAAAATCAGTGGCAGAGAACATCTCAGTGAGCTGCTTATTATAAAATAATTCCTCATCAAAATAATTTCAAAATTCACCCCGTTAATATAAAAATAATAATAATATAAAAAAACACCCCAAGGATTCCTAATATTCATAATAAAATAATTCCTCATCAAAAGA
>NW_008618479.1:4722-4930 GCF_000691845.1 Merops nubicus
TCAAAATAATTCTGAAATCAATACTGTTAATATAAAAATAATATAAAAATAAAAAAAAATCACCCCAAAAAAGCCCTGAGCTGCAAGAAGGAAGGTTCTTTATCTAGTACATATTGGTACAACGTGTCGTAGCAGAGTTTATAATCATTTATTAGGGGAGAAAAAAGCCACGGCTGTTAATAATTGATGGGTGCTAAATAATGGATGG
>NW_008618480.1:0-9105 GCF_000691845.1 Merops nubicus
AAATTCTCCTTATCTCGGCCCACGGGGTCTGTATTTTTCTCCCTTTTCGCCCTCCAGTTCAGAGGGTGGGGCAGGGCAGGAGCAGGGAGGTGTAAGCAGGTATCCACGTGTTGCCCAACTGCTGTCTGGGGCTAAACCACAAAACTGGGGGGAAATGGACACAAGATTGTTTGGGATGTTCATGGAGAAAAATTCTGTACACCTGTTCAGAATCTCTCTGAACTCTATGGACGTACCAACAGCTTCTAACAAGGCTGATGGCCCTGAATTAATGAGGCAGATAACCAGCAGAAGACCCGTGTGCACTATTCTGTTCAACATTGCTCTGTACTGATTCTCATCTCTATGTTCCACAATTAGAACCTATTTTCCATAGTTTTTATTGTATTTTATGTATTTATTTTCTCTTCCTATTCTCCTTTGTGAACCCGTTGCTGTCAAGGGTTCTTTTCACCCGAGTTGTCATCTTTATTCTATAGCAGGTATTTTGTAATAAACACAATACAGTATTTGTGTCTTGTATTTATTTTTCTGTGAAACTTATAAGAAACTAGACCTTAAAAAAGCTGTAAACTATCACATCTCAATTTGAATACTTTTCTAGTCATTCTCAGAGTGCTGCAAGATCTTTTGTGATATCCTGTTGATCAGCTTTTTACTTACAGCTGTTTCTAATAAATTAAGTAGATTTTAAAGCTTTAACTGTATACGCCACTTACTGTGCTACTTAGTTACACTATTACCCCAACCTCCTCCCCTTAATTCAGCTTAAATTATTTCAATATGGATGTTCATGGCTGCAAAAGATTAAATATTTACATTGCATTAATAAAGTTTATTGTAAATATTCAGCTAAAACCTTAATTAAGTTTTCATTGTGAATATTTTAAAATTTACCATTAAAAGTTGCACATCAAATTGGCTAATAAAGTCAGTTAAGCCTGCTTAACGAAAATACACATTGAAGGCAATTTATTTAAATTTAGTTATGAAAAATACATGATTAATTTATGATGACAAATAATAAATGTAATAATGGCTATAATGACATTAATAAACTATGTAGAAATTAATCTACATAAAGTTGGCAACTTTTGCATCCAAAGCTGAGGCCTGTTGTAAACAGCTACTACACAATACACAAAGATTTAACTAGGCATCAGGGATACTTCATTTCTGGATATGGGAAAGGAAGAGTAGAAGATGATTAAGAACTTCTGATCCTGAATTTAATTTACTCTCCTAAGTTTTAAGAGTTTTAGTAGAACAGAATAGTCTTACATTACAGTTTGGAAAATCCGTTGCAGCATTTGAAATTAAAATATTAGCCTGTACTGACAACACCTTAGATTAAACGCTAGTCAGGCGAAAGCAAAATAAAATCCAGTAATTAGTCCAATAAAAATGTATAATTATTTTAAGAGATAAACATCTCCAGCAATGTCAAATTACTTTTTTTTTTTTTTTTTAAGTATCTTAGGCCCATAGTGAAGTAGAGAAACTCCAGATGCATTGCTAGGTAACAGAAACTATCTGTCTTCTGTAAGTTTGAAGCAGGAGCTTAATTGCTCATTAAGCCCCACAGCTGTGTGCAAACTGGCAAGAACCAGAGAACTCAGCAACTTGTGCAAGGGGTGAAGAGTTTACTGTGAGGAAGACTGCTGCCTTCCTCCTGAAGACCCCAGCCCGTGACTACCAGATGGCAAGGTGCAAGAGCAAAGAGGGGTGAGACCTATGACAACGAGCTCCTGAAACTGATTATAATATCTCCGCCTCTTCTCTCGACTCTAATGACTATGTATGAGTGGTTATATGAACATGTATAATTCTACCCCATATATCCTCAGCTCTTTGTCCCTTCGGTGTGCATGTTTGGAGGAGTGATCCCCTTTGCATCCGGTGCCGTTACCCATAATAAACATACCTGCTTTATAACCCTCCCAGAGTTATTAAGTTTGTTTCTGCATGCCAATAGAGTAACACTGTAATTAAAAGAAACATTAAAAAAACCAAAAAAGATAAGGGAATTTTTTTAGAGATATTAATTCAGAAAGCTAGTTGACCAGCAAAGACTGTTGAGGGAAAAATACAGATACACATACCTGTGTCACAAAGGATAATCCAGAACATGGTAGTGCAGCTGTACTTTCCATTGTTACTACCTGGCAATGAATTATTTTTAGATCAGAAAGTATAAAAATAATAACTTTAACCAAATGCAGTTTTCTAAAAAGAATGGTTTTCAGTACTTGCATTATATCAAACTGTCATTGTTCCAGATTTGAATACTTTAACATTTACCTCAGAGTAAGGAAATTATGGAGGAAAAAAAATTCTGTGATGATAGGCAGTGGTCTGTTTTTTCAAGTGTGCACACGCAGGCAGAAGGCTGCTTAAACAACAAAAAACACTATAGTTGCAGCAAACAGGAGATGATTAGTATGATTTACTCTCAGATTCAGCAGCCTAAAGTCAAAGTATCTCATATGTTGTATATAAAAAGAATATGTATGTTGTGGTTTAGCCCCAGGTGGCAGCCGGACACCACGTGGCCACTTGCTCAACCACCCCTCTCCCATGGCCCCCTGAATGAGAGGGAGAAAATGGAGAAAAATATAGCCCCCTGTGGGTTGAGATAAGGAGAATTTAATAAAACAATGCAGAAGGAACAGTCAACAACAGCAGTAACACAAGATATATAACGATATATAACAAAAAAAGCAGTAACAAGACATATAACAATATATAACAAAGGGGACAAACGAAAGAGTTCACTGCATGGGCTCCAAACGGCAACCATGGCTCCCACCCTGGACCCATAAGACCTCCTGGACCCAGAAACAGACCCTGCCCCCCGGGACCACCCAGCTCTTCTCAGACCCAGCCTGTGTGCCCAGCCTGGCTCTGCTGCTGTAGGCATGATGTCAGCATGACATCGAAAACCCCATCAGTTGGTTCAGTTGTCTGCCCTGGCTAGAACTCCCTGCCAAATTCAGGTGAAAATCAACCCTATTCCAGCCAAACCAGGACATTCCACCCCTTATTCGATACCATCTACATCATGCCCAGCACTTATTTAGCAATTAATAACACAAAATTTAATTCACAGGCCATGAGAGAAAACCAAGAGGAAAGTCCCTCCTGCCTGGTTGTGGGCATCATTCATATGTCGACCTTGATACAGGGGTTGGGGGCTAGAACCCAGCACTTCAGGCTTTAAATACTTGGCTTTCTTGATTACACCAGGTTTCACATTCATGGATAACCTATTGAATAGCGTCCACAGTCAAAGCCACCCCTTGGTCTTGAGCCCATCTATATATTGCATCTCTCCCTTCATGACATGAGGTGTCATGGGCCCACTGAGCTACAAATAATTCACCCTTATGTTATCTGTCCAAATCCACCTCAGCCACTTCAGACTTATTCTTCTCAGGCACATAGTTTTAGGCACCACCTTTGATATTCCAATTTTAATCCACCCCTAGTGTTTCTTTTAGCATTTGGCAGTCATTGTTATAATTTGGATCCCAATTAGGATCTGCCAGCGTAACTTATTGATCAACTGTCCCTTGAAGGGTTCAAGCTGCAATCTGGAGTTCTACATGTTCCTGGGCAGTTTGAAGAATCAATTTCTTCAAATCAGTTTCTGTAATTTCATTTAATGTGATACCTATATCCTTCCAATCACGGTCCAAGTTTCTTATTATTTAGTCAAACCTATCTTCCAATGCCTTGCACTTGGCCTTGTTGAACTTCACAAGGTTTGTGCAGGCCCACCACTCAAGCCTGACAAAGTCTCTCTGAATGGTATCCCTTCCCTCCAGCGTGTCAACCACACCACACAGTTTGGTGTCCTCAGCAAACTTGCTGAGGGTGTACTCAATCCTACTGTCCATGTTGCCCACAAAGATGTTAAGCAGCTCTGGTCCCAGTACCAACGCCTGAGTAATGCCACTCGTCACTGGTCTCCACTTGGACATCAAGCCATTAACTATAACTCTGGAGTGCAACGTGGCACTCAGGAAGGTCTGTATTACCCATTTGGCCACATAATATGCTTACTTGATGTCATGAAGCCAGAATACACAAACAGTATATTGAAGAACAGAATTAAGGATTCCCCTTGGAAAATGATATCCTGAGCAACAGAATAAATAATTTGAAATAAGATTAAATTTAAACACAAGCATAAGATACTACATCTACTCAAGAGCAAGTTTTTAAGGGATTATTAGTCAGATGAGGGTAGTCTACAGGAAAGCAAAAGGAAGGTTTGATGACATTTCCTTAGGGATTTCATTTTCACTGGGTATATTCATTATAGCCCATAGGTGGTCCCCTATGTACAAAAAAAAAGTTGGTACTCTCAACACTCTCTTACCCTTCTGCACCTTTGTCCCTTGGTCATGACTTGCCTCCACATATCCAGGATGTCAGACAGCCACCTGGGATGAAGACATCAGAAGGGACCTTCTCTTTGGGGGTCCCTTCTGTACCAATGCCATCTGTACTACCACCAGACTCTTCCTCTTCAGAGCCTCTCAGAGTTTAGGACCAGTCTGCTGTTTTTCACATCTGTGGCTTCTCTGTCAGAGACAGGTGCAAGGAACCTGCTCCCAGCCCTCTGAAACAATCAGAGAAGGGAAAAGACATAGCTGACAAATTAGGTATGCAATATGCACATCATGTCGAGGAAGGGATAGTGAATGATGGATGGAAGTGAACAAGACGTAAGACCGAAGACATAAGTATCATCACCATTTACTCAGCTCTTCTGCAGGCAAAAGAAGCAGCCGCAGTGGGGATTTGCTTCTCACATCAACCCGAAAGACTTCTTCAGTCTTTATGTTAGTGAGTATTGATGGTGCATTATATTGGCTTCTAGTAGATCCTTGTTTACTGAAGGACTAAATTATTTTTTGGAATGCACTCTTTTTCCTTTTTTGTTTGTCAAAGCTTTCGTCAAGATATACAAACTTCTAATTGTGTTTTAAAGTTATATTTTCAAATTTGCATCATGAATTATATGCATGTATATATGAACAGTCACAAGTTTCTCAGAGGTAGACATTCCTCTGACAAAATAAGGATGCAAAATGGAAATTCTGACTGAATGTGAAGCATGTTCTGAAAAACAATATAGTTTTGCACTGCCTCCAGTGACAGAGAAAGCTTATGTAAGATGTTCTCTCACTTTCCTTCTAAATCTCTTCTGATGCAACAAGATCTGTTACATAGGAAAAATTAGCCATTACAATGTTCATTTAAATGAGGCAGATACTTGTTAAATGCTTACAAGCTTTACTTTCTGTCATGAAGTATTAGATTCACATTCACGGACCAGCATTTTCTCCTGACATTAAAAGATTACAAAGATATTACTATTTTAAAGGTATTTTCAACCTTTCCGTGAGATGCTTTTTTGGAATAAAATTGTACATAAACCAGCATATTTTTAATTATTTTTTCAACTCCCTTTTTATTAAGTACCCTACTTATCTACTTTAGGTGGAAAAGATGGCTGTTATGACTCCAAGAGCCTCATTTAGCAACATAATCTGTCATCAGCCTCACTTTAAACTTGTTTATAAGAAATCTGTATATAAAAGAGGGTGAGAAAAATTCCCAAAGCTATTCTTGAAACTTTAATATTGGAAAAGTTGTTAATGAAAAAAGGGTCTGACGTATAAAGGGAAACTTATCACTGTAACAAACTACTTCCCGTAACAAATTAATGTGGCGTTGCAGCATTTAATCACACAATTTAAACCTGAAATTTTGGTAGGCATTAGTTATGGCAATTACAGGTTCTCTCTTATGCCGTGATCTAGTTAAAGACCACAATGTAAATATGCAAGACATTCTTGTAGGTTTATCTTTATCAAACCCCTGATTTACAGTACATCCCAGTCTTGTCACACTCTTCAGGTAGTCTCTATTATGAAATATTCTGCAGTCTTTAGGGCTCTATTTTCTAGCTGTGTCTTGCTTGGATATGAAACACTTCACACTTGCTTTTGCTAAACTTCTATTTCTCAGCAAAAGGTTTCAGATTAAAAATTATTTTTCTGTCTGTGTCGTACTTCATTATTGAGAGGTAACACCTCCAAATACTTAAAAACACATAGTAAGTGTTATCAACAAACAAGCATTCTCTTTAAATTGAATTCAACTGTTAGCCCAATAGGGTTTGCTTCTCATTCCCCTTTTTAACTCAGGATCTACCTTTGAATATAGAGTAAGGAAAGACAAAAACATTTCTTAAAGTACAATTGTAAAGCTGTGCTTTTTGACACCCTGATTCATGGGTGTAGGCTGTATTTGAAAGCATTTCAGACTCACTTTTATGTTGAAGAGCAGTTAGGTATTAAAGCAACTATTCTTTTAACACCACCATCTGTTCTAGGACTACAATAATATCTGTGCATCTTCAAGGTACAGTTGCATCTGATCTTATGAGCTTTAATGTAAATTAGGTGTTTACATACCATGAGAATCTAAACTTTTGACATTCAATTCACACTTTGTGAACAGTCCAGGCAGTTCTAAGGAGAAAACCGTAGTATAATTTCACAGTTTCACAGAGGAAATAAAACAAATGTATGTAATTGATTTAACTGTTATATTTTTAATGTTCCCAAAACAAGCCTTATTTTGGCAATGTTTACACCACAAGAAAACCTGCAGAGACTTTACCTTTGGTTTGCTCCCCCCCACCCCCCAGTTCAGCCCTAAACAGTATACGTCTCCATTGAGGCAACATACTGAATTCTCAGTGCTTTTGCAAGGAAGAATGCAAGCAAGCAAGTAAACCACAAAAGTTTCAGAAATAGATGAACATAAAACTTCGAAATGTAAGTAATCAAGCAGGCCAAGAGAGTACTCATGTGTGTGGAAATTATTGATAAATCTCTAGCATCGAATGAGAGTCATAAATATAAATCTCAAAACCAGACACGTTAGATTTTTAGTAATCTTGATAATTAATGTGGTAACCTGTACTGTTTATTTGAAGCCCCAACCTTCAAACCTTTTCTACAGCAGACATCCTATATGCTTTCACCATCAGGAAACAGCCACAGGCCACTTGTCATTTTAGAAAATTTTCAGTGCTTCCAAGCAGGGACAAGGCTACCATGGGTGCATGAAGCATGTGTACCATGCAGCCAGATTTTGCCAAGAGTAGCACATCTGTGCAGGCGAGTCTCTGTGTGCACTGGAACAGTCCAGAAAAGAAATAAGCTGCTGTCATGGGAATAATTAATACGTTGGACTCACTGTTGTTCTTGCTACTGGGTTCCATTTGTCCTTTTGCTCATCACTTAGCTAGAGCAAGTGTGTAATATATCTATAAATCCTTTGCAGAGTATATTCTTTCACAAACATTTGCCAGTTTGTAGTTCCTTAGTTTGCATATCACTGGGGGAGAAGTCATTAAAAAAACAGAGACAGATTAACGTCTCATCTTTTTTAACTGACTGTTTGAAAAGAGTCCTGATCTATGCAAGGGTAAGTATAGATATATTTCTACAATGTCCTTTGGAGACCTATAAAATTGCATAGTGCTACTCAGGGTTTAAGAGCTTAATAGGCTTACAGGGTCAGAGGAGAGCTTTTATCTGGGTAGCCTCCTATAAAAGCAGAGAAGCACAGTCAATTCCGGTTTCTTCCTTTCTCAAGACCATATGAAAGTCTCGCTATGAGGATTTCTCAAAGGATGACATCAACAGACTGATAGAGCTGAATGAAAAAGGAAACAGATATGTTCTGTACTGTGCTCTTTGCTGCTACAGTTATCAAGAAGCACATGATAAGGTTTTAATTGAACCAGCAAAACAAGAAAAAGAAAGAATACACAGAGCTTTTTAGTTCCTTTCTCTGAATTACTACGTTCTGGTGAAAAGGCGCCTTCCCAGACATCCTTGACAGACTCATAATCTTGCAAAGTAATTTCTTTGCTCTATCAATTAAGTTACAAGGCCTATTTTAAGGAACTTAAAAATTTGGCCCATTTTGTTTTTCTCAAGCTCCATTAATTTTAATGGACAATTTAGCAGTGACATGGTCTTTCACTGGCACTCAAATTCTGTTGTGGTTTAAACCCAGGCAGGAGCTGGACACCATATGTATGTTTTTTCATACAAACTTGAAGTTTCTTTATACCAGACTTGAATACTAAACAAATATATGCATTTCAATGGTTAAAAAAACAAACAAACAAACAAAAAACCTCCATCAATACAGAAATCGAGAAGGGCTCCAATACTTGTTTTTCTTTCAAAATAAAGAACACAAATCATTGTACTTTATTCTCTATTCTGACTTGCTGATATAATAGCACTAGCTTCTCATTTTAGTAAAAACTTAAAAACCCTCCAACTTTCCATGCCGTACAGCACTGGAACCCTTGGTTTTAAGGAGGGTAGTTTTGCAGGTTCTTCACTATGAGAGTTGTGAGTCACTGGAACAGGTTGCCCAGGGAGGCTGTAAATTCCTCAGCACTGGATATGTTCAAGACTAGGCTGGATGAGGCTTTGAGTGACGTGGTGGAGTGGAAGGTGTTCCTGCCTGTGTCAGAGGGGTTGGAACTAGATGACCTTTAAGGTTCCTTCCAACTCATACCATTCTACGATTATATGATTCTACGAAATATGGATATTCAAAAATTAAACTATCAAACCATCATAGTTTTCACTTGCCAAATAATCCTCCTGTTTTTGCCTCATGCTTTGCATCTGACATACATCTTCCTACACAGTATATTGCCACATTACATCTTTCACAGTCCATACACCACTGACCTTTCTTTAGGGCAGTTTACAGCATCTGATGTTCTAAAAAGTATACCTGCTTGGCTTTTGAATGTAACACTTTCTTCAGTCATAAGCCACTGTGCTGGAAGGCAGCTGCTTGGACTTGTCAGGAAGGAATACACTTCATGAGAGCCAATGGGGGAGGAGCAGCCCGGTGGATATTGGGAGTGACTCTGGCGAGCGCGGGGTTACTTCCCCGTATTCGGCACCATACACCCCTGCATGGAGGGAGCGGCTGGGGAGGGCGTACTGGCATTGGGTTTATATGACGTACGGAAACAGACTCTAT
>NW_008618481.1:0-4546 GCF_000691845.1 Merops nubicus
GTCCCCTGGTTGGTGCCAGACCCCCCCCAAGCATCCCAGACCTGTTCCCTCACAGGATGAATCACGGCCTGAGCGAGGTGAGACAGGAGCTGCTGGTGGGGAAGTGACCTGGAGGCACAGAGGTGGCCCAGGGGACACAAGCACCCGGGAGGTGACCGTGACGTGGCCGTCACAGGAGGCTCTGGGACCTGGTGCTGGTGGGGAGGTGTCAGAGGGGTGCAAGGGGAGAGCAAGTCCACATTAATATGATTTCCTCCTTTACCTCTGCAGAACTCCAGCCTCTCCAGGAGGGATCAGAAAGGGCTTTTTTATTATTATTATTCTGGGAAAAGATGCTCAAAAATGGCTTGTCCCAAAGGTTGCAGCTTGGCTGGGGTTGGGCTGGGGGAAACCTGTCAACATAGCCTGGGCTTGGGGGGTTTTCTTGCTTTCCAGCACCCCGAGGCTCTGCAGAGGGTGAGGGTCAGGCCGGTGCCACCCAAGGCACCATCTGGGTGGTGTAAATCAGCATTTCCCCAGGAGCACAGCCACGCTCAGAGCCACCACCTCAGCCAGGATCTGTGCCCTGCTTTGCTGCTGGTTTGAGTCGAGATGAAATCATAGAGATGTGAAAAATTCTTAAACCAAGTCATCGTTCTCCCTCCCACCCCATCCCTTCATCCTCCTCCTCAATAAAGCAAATATTTTGATTTTTAGAACTTAAAACATTTTCCAGGCTGTAGAACTGGTCTGGGTTTGATTTTCACGGGGGGGCTGCTGGATGGAAATAAAAGGAATAAAAGGCTCCTGATGTAAATCAGCCAGTGAGGGGCATGGAGTGCCCCAAATTTACATCCCTTCAGCCCTTGGCCCTTACTGAGGTAGATGAGGGAGCAAAGGAAGGGGGATCCTTCCCCTTCGTGGCATCTTTGGAGGAGGAAAACTGGGGCTGCCTTTGCTACCCCATCAATGCAGAGAGGCTGGAGGTTTCCACCAGCACCACTCCTGAGAGGGTCTCTCCCCATCCCTGCAATTCTTGGGTGAGTTTATTAAGTGCCTGGGATTAATTGAGGGAGCAATTTTCTCCTGTCTAAATTCCGCCTGTCACCGTTCCTCCCCTTGTGCCCCGGCGTGTGAAGCCAGTTTGGGGGATAATTATGCCCCATCTGGAAACCTTTGGGGAAGGTGTGAACCTGCTAGGCAGAAATATGACATATTTAATCAATTATTCCATTCATTAGCCCCGGCCTTGGCACCTTGCCCTGCTAATTTGACAAGAGAACCAAATTAAAGAGGCTTTTTAACCCTCGTTCGCTTTCCCCTCACCCTTCACTCAGAGCTGGGGAGTCCCAGAGCTGGAGAAGGGCTGAACCCCATCCTGCTGGGGCTGGGGACATGTCACAGCCCCAAACCCTTCCCTGTCCCTTCCAGGGTCCCTGGGGCAGCCCCGCGAGGAGGTGGGTTCTGCCAAAGCATCTTCTCTGCTGATGTAAACCCAGAAAGTCCTTTTGGGGTGCTCCAGGAATTATTGAAACACCCCAGTGAGGTGTTTTTTTTTGTCTTTCCATTCCTGTGGAACTCGGGGTGTTGGTGCTGGGTTGGCACCTGGTTGGGATTTCACTCCTCTTTTCCAAGCTGATGCTTTTCCCCTCCTTCCCCCTCTCTTTCACTGGAGCAAAATTTCCTCCTTCTGGCTTGGAGCAGCTAAAAAGGACAACTTAAATTTATGGAGTGGTAATCAGAAGAGTTAAATCACAGGGAATATCAGTTCAGATTGATTTCTTTTTTTTTAGAGAACTCATATTTATTGTGCATTTAAATAACAAACATCTCTGGCTGGTGACTGGACTCTGGAAAGGGTTATGGCCAAGGATGGGATTAAAACCCACAGATTTTCTTGGCTGGGTTGTTTTTTTTCTTTCTTTGTTGCTACTGTTCTTAATTTCCCTTTTTTTTTGTTGTTGTTGTTGTTGTGTTTTTTGATGTCCTAGCTGGAAAGTTGGAAGCTGTGGCTGAGCCCTGGCAGTTGCTGAGCTCCATCCCTGCCATGGCCAGTGCTCCCAGTGCTCCCAGCAAAGCACTGGATCGGGGTGCTGGGTGGTGGTGGGGCAATTCTGCTGGTGCTGGGGTGCTCTGAGGGTGTATGGAGGCAGAACCTGAGAGGTGAACTGGTGCTGAGCTGAGCTGCTGGGAAGAAGAGCTCCTGCTGTCACTTGTTGCTGGGAAAAAAAATGTCATTTTTCACTTGGAAATCGAGTCACTTTTTTTTTAACAAGCAAAATCCTGTTTGGATTTCAGTAAGAGGGACAAAATCGTTCTGTTTTCTCAAAGCAAAGCATTCTGGTGGGGTGGGGGGGGATTGTGTCACCATTTGTGGGCTGTTTTCAGTCTGGTTTTGTGCAGGATCAGGAAGAAATAGCAGAGTTTCGTCTGAAACCTGACCCCCTGCCCAGAAAAAGCACCAGAAAAACCTGGGGAGAGGCCAAGGTCTGAGGGTCAGGGACTCACCCTCCAGAGCAGTGGGACCAAGGCTCACAGAGGAATCCTTGTGCTGGGGTTTTTGGTGTGGAGAAATGGCACGGAATGGATCTGAGCTCATCAGAGCGAGTGGGGAGACTTGGGGGATCAAGATCTTCACCCTGGGGGGCAGATGTTGGGGATGCTCCAGCTGTGGGAGCAGCAGCACTGCTGCCCCTGAGGGGGTGCTGGCCAGGCAGTGCTTCCACAGCCCAGCATCCCAGCATCCCAGAATCCCAGCATCCCAGCATGGGGAGTTGGAAGGAACCTCTGGAGATGACCTCATCCCACCCCCTGCTCCAGCAGCTCACCCCCAGCAGGGTGCCCAGGGTCACAGCCAGGAGGGTTTGGGATCTCTCCAGAGCAGGAGACTCCACAGCCTCTCTGGGCAGCTGCTCCAGGCTCTGCACCCTCACCCCAAAGAAGTTTCTCCTCCTGCTCAGGTGGCACCTCCTGGGTTCCAGTTGGTGCCCGTTGCCCCTTGGCCTGTCCCTGGGCACCACTGAGCAGAGTCGGGCCCCAGCCTCTTGCCCCCTGGGGCCCTTTAGCTCTTGCTCAGCACTGCTCAGATCCCCTCTGAGTCTTCTCCAGCTGAACAGCCCCAGGGCTCTCAGCCTGTCCTGGCCCAGAGATGCTCCAGCCCCTCAGCAGCTTCAGAGCCTCCCCTGGACTCCCTCCAGTAGTTCCTTGTCTCTCTTGAGCTGGGGAGCCCAGAAGTGGTCCCAGTACTCCAGACGTGGCCTCACTGGGGCAGAGCAGAAGGGGAGAAGAACCTTCCTCAACATCCAGCTCCAACCCCTGGATCCCCTTTGAGTTGCTCCTGGGAGCCTCTGGCCTCTCCAGGCACGGGCAGCTGCATTTGCAGGTGGACAGAAGTGTGGGAAGGGGAAAGGATGGGTGACCCTGGACCCTCCCCACCCCATGCTGGGTGCCCATCTCACCCGTGGGACCTGCTGGGGCTTGCAGGCTGGGGGAAGGAATTTGGAGAGGGTTTAAAGAGCTGAGAGGAAGAGGCTGAGCCTGCAGCTGAGGGCACCTTCAGTGCCCCTTGGAGGGGACAGCCCAGCCCTGCCCTGCACCAACTCTCTCTGCTGGAAATAGAGGAGTGATTTAATCATTCCCCCTCCTTGGGTTTCTACCCATCAGAAAGGGCTTTTAGTGAAGCCCTGGGTCAGGCTGAGCTCGGGGTGCAGTTTGTGGCTATGGGGGTGCTGGTGGGTGAGCCAAGGGTGGCTCACAAGGAACCACACCAGAGGCCCACGGTGGAACTCTCACGAGCATGTGAAGAGAAGAAGGGGGAGAGAAATCACTGTGCTACTTTACCAGCTTTTCAACAGCTGTTTGCAGAGGAAAAGCCCATATTCTGTTGACATCTCCCATACTGGGTGGAACCCCAAGCCCCCCACAAAGCCCCAAGCCACACACAAAGATGCTGGAATGAAAAGCAATGTCCCAAAAGGTCCTTTTTCTTTTTGGTGGTTGAGATGCTGAAAAAAATCAACCATTTCAGGAATTTTTAAGAAGGAAAGAGGCAATAAATCAGAAAAGCTTCAACACCTCCTGAGAAATGGGGGTTTTCTGACCCATCCCAGTGACTCGCTCCCGTGGGTTTGCAGCTGGAAGGTGCTGAGCTCACTGGCTACGTGTGTCCTCAGGGGGATGAAGATTTGGGGAGTGGGAGAAGCTCCTTGGCTTAGACCCACCACAATCTCCCCATTCCAGCTCTGTGTTTCCTTGGGCCACTGCTGTGTGAGCAGCCCCAGGCCTGGCTCCTTTCTCCTCCTTTGCAGCCAGCAATGGGTTTCAGAGGGAGCAGAGTCAGGTCAAGCCTTGGGGAAAAAACCCAAATGTCCTCTCAGAGTCCTCAGATTAGGGGCGGCGGAGGTAAGAGCCAAGTCCCATCCCTGGTAGCCACGGAGGCTTCCCGGGCAGGATCTCCCCTAGCCAGACCCCAGGCTGCCAGGGGACCTGGAGGGGCTCAGCCTGTCCCCAAGCTGGGACGTGTGGCTTTGGAGAGACATTAAGAGGCATTATAATCGGTGACCCCACA
>NW_008618481.1:4558-14340 GCF_000691845.1 Merops nubicus
AAATTAGTGGTGAAGGAAATTGTTCCTCTTCTATTGCTGTTTCTGGTCTGCTCGCTTTTTTGGGTTGGGTTTTTTTTTTGTTCTCTGCATGTACCACGCAGAAGGAATTAGTGAAGCCTCTGGGGCCAAATTCCCAGGCTTGACTGAAGCAAAATGCTCAGTCTGAGGTTCTGCCTGAATAAAGGAGTCGGGGTCCTGCCCGGGAGCAGGGAGGGGTCGGTCCCTCCCAAACCTCCCCCATCTCTGGAGGGGCTCAGGGGGAGCTGGGCAGCTTTGGAAAGCCCTGTGGGCATCAGCCCCCGGCCACGGGAGGCTCTGGCAGGGATGCCACAAGGGTGGGCGTGGGCACAGATGGCTGGCTAGTGCCAACAGCCACCTGGTAGCCTCATCCTGCTGCATAGCAGAGAGGGCCAACCCTGCACCCTGGTCCCCCGGGGCAGGACCCGACAGCTCCCGGAGCCACCATCCTTCCCTGGAGGCAGAACCACCCCGGGGACAGCCCCTGCCAAGCCAGTCGGGGTGGTGTCACCCGAGGTGTCCCCACGCCACCGTCCTCCCTGCCTGGCACGCTGGCGGGGGGTCATTAGTGGGGCTGACAAACCCCACAGCACACGCCGGGCATCTCCATCCCCGGGGGAGGCTGAGCTGCAGAGGGAGGGAGGGAGAAGTGCTGATGGTAAATGTATAATTAAAGTCCTATTAAGAGGCGCCGAGGAGTCTCCCGGGGAGCCGGGCGTTGGAGATCGCTGCCTCCCCCACTGCCCCTGGGTGCAGAAGTTCTCCCCGGGCACGGCCAGGAGCACCCAGAGGGACCTGCCCCAGGGGATGGGGTGTCCTCGGGGTCTCTGTGGCACTGGGACAGCCCTCCTCAACCAGGCTGTGGTGTGGGGGGAGCAGCCTTGTTCTGGCTTTGGGGCTGCTGGCAGCTCAGAGTGGTGGTCTGGGTGCCCAGCTCAGGTGCAGGGTGTTCCCCAAGTCCAGATCCCCTCAGACTGGGCTGGAGTGAGGAGTCACCAACCTTGGACTAGTGGAGGGACCAGGCTGAGTGCAGGGTGACACCCAGCTGGAGCTGTTGGAGGAAACTGGTATTTTAACAGGTAAAAAGAGGGAGCTGCTGTCACCTGAGCCACTGTCCCAGACTTGGGGTTCCACCACCTCCTACACCCCAGCTGCTCCCTCCACTGCTCAGCCCTGTTGGTGTGTCAGGTCCACGTCACCCAGAGACCTGCCCAGAGCCCACCACGCTCCCCAGCACCCTGTTCCCACCCCCCAGCCCCTCCCAGGCCCTGTGCCCAGGTCGTAGCCAGGCTCTGACCCAGCTCAACCACCCACCTGCACTTGGGGGATTATTTTTTCCTCACCACCTTCACCCAGGGCTCTTCACCTTGGCTGCCCCTATTCAAAGGCCAAAAAAACCCAGCAGGTCGTGGCCAGGTTTGACTGTAATTCACCCCGAATCCTCCCCATCTCCAGCAGCCCAGCTCACACCCCCTGCCCTCGCAGGTGCCTTTCCCATCCCTCCTGCCCCTGCTCTTTGCAGCTCCCATATTAGTCGTGGTTCCGCAGGCACTGAATGGGGACTGGAATTCCTTAATCCACCTGCGACCTGCCGAGGAGCTTTCCCAGCCCAGTAACCCAATCCCACTGGGATAAACCCAACCCCAGCACAAAGCCAGGAAGGCTGCCCCAGCCTTAGCCAGCAGCCGGGTCCCTTTGAACCCTCTCTCTCTCTCCCCCACCCCCCATCTAGTTTTGGGGGGAGGTTGGCCGAGCTTTTGTCTCACCATTGGTTTGGAAAATTCCACCTGGTCTCAGGCTTTCCAGGGCTCCCATTTCATCCAGTTCGTAGCCCAAAACGTGCCCATGGGTGTGAGTCCAGCCACCACCTCGCAGTAAAATGACTGAAGGGGGGAGGAGAAAGGGTTTGGGTTTGGTTTTTATCACAGGAAAATGTTGATTCATCAGAAATAATGATTTATTGGTTGGTTGTTGTTTTTTTTCCAGGAATATATCTGCTCGCTTTGAGCTCAGCAGAATTTCTCATCCAATTGCAGAGGTGTATCCATCCCATAATAAGGAGCAGCTTTGGCATTCCCATGGGGGTCCCATAGCTTCTCTCCCAGGAGCTGGATTTGTCCCCAGTTTGAGACCTGGGAAGTAGGGGAGGGGAGAGGGTTGTCCAGGTATTCTACCCTCCCATTCAGCCCAAGTCCTTCACGTCACCAGATTTTTCTGGAAACTTGGATTTTCCTGTAAAAATACATCCCTGCCTTCCCAAAGGAGATGCCAACCTCCAGTCTCTGGCCCTTCCTGCCCTGTCTGGGGACATCCTCATGGAAACTCAGCTCGGGTAGGAAAATCTGGCAGCCTTTTGGCAAAGGAGGAGCTTTGAGAACTAAGGTTAGTGAATCCTGAGTGCTCCAAAAAGCCTCCGAGGTGGGAACTGAGAGTTCCTCCAGCCCCCAGGAGCCAGGTTGGGAAATCATTTGAGAGCGTGGCAACACACTCCTTGGGTTCAGCCATTCTTGTTGGGAAACGGGGATGAACATCCTGATTTTGGAAAGCTTGGGGAGGGGGATTGATATTATGGGTTGGGAATGAGTTTGGTTTCCAGGCAGCTTTCTCCACCCGAGCTGGAGAAGGGCTCAGAGCACAGGAAGACCTTGGGGTGGAAGGAGGATTTTCAGGCAACCTCCAGCACAGCTTGGGAATGTTTTCACCTTAAGTTTGGGTTTGTCATCAGATGAGTCTGGAAAGCACCAGCCCCTCCCTGGCAGAGGGATGAGTGGGGGTGCTGAGGGGGAACGCCAGGCCATGGGGTGAAGACATGTCTCATAGACACCTCTGAAGGTGGCTCTAAGATACAGCCATGGCCAGTTTCCAGCAGGAAAATAAGGTTTATCTCTCATTATAACTCAAATTTAGACATTTTTCAGCTCCTGTGCCCCATCTCCCTCCCCTTTGGAGGGGGAGATGCAGCTCCCCTGGAGGGCAGAGCATGCCCCCGATGGGTGCCAGTCACCCTGGGCGAGCTGAACACGGGTGTCCGAGCACCACGTGGCCTGAACTCATGCACCTCTCCACCTCTGCAGACACAGAGCCTGGTGGCCACGTCCTTGGTGCCACCTCCCTGTCCCCTGGCCCAGGAGGGAGCTGCTGAGCCCAGCTCTGTGTCCCCTGGGCAGCCGTGGCGCGGTGCCGGGCGTCTGGCTGAGCTCAGCTCCAGCTGCAGGGATGCTCAGAGCCAAGGGCCCACTTTCCATTCCCTCCAACTTTCCACCCCTGCATCCCCCCCACATCATCCCCATGAGTAATAGGGAGTGGCTGGGGCTGGCCGGGCCAGCCAGGCCACCCAGAGCCACCCTTTGGCCCAGGGAAGGCAGCTGGCAGGCAGCGAGGAGGAGGAGGAGGAGGAGGAGAAGGGTGATGAGGAAGGAGACTCTGGGCTTTCCTGTTCCCCTTGGCTCCCTGGGGTTGTTTGGGGTCCCAGAGTGACACCCCTGGGAGCTGGCCAGCCCTGTTAGTCACACAGGGAGGCTGGAAAGACCTGCAGCCCTGGCAGGGTGGTGGAGAGGGCAGAGTGGGCAGGGTGCCATGGGCACAGGACCCGTGAGGAGGCACCTGAGACTAGAGACCTCCTGGCCTCTGCTCCCTCACCTTGGTCCAGACCTCACCTTTCCTGCTGGTAGCATCTCTCTGGGACTGGCTCAGCACCTGGCATTCCACCCTCGGGGTCCTCTCAGAGGCTTCGACTCCAGGGCATGGGGGGTGGTGGTTTGTAGCTGGAAGAAGGAGGGAGATTTTGTGACAAAAGCTGGTTTCCAAAATCCCTTTTTTCAGAGCTCAAAGGGCAGTGGGTGGAGACCGAGGAGGAACAAAAGCCCTAAAAAAAAGACAGAAAAACAATACTGAGCACCTGGAGGCATCACAAGAGAGACTGGAGGACTTAGGAGTGAGGGCAGAGCTCCTGCTGCCCTCCCTGTCCCCCCTGGTCCATCCCCTCCAGGCCCTGCAGCCTCAGAGGAGGGCAGAGTGATGCTTCTAGCTCCCTTGCACACACTCTCCCCTGGTGTTTAGTATCTTAGGAGTATCCTAGTAGTGTGATATTGCACTAGGATGAGCTCTGACCCAGGACTCTTCCTGGGGGAGCAGCACATCCCTCTGCTGCTCGGGGCTGGTCTCCCACACCACGCCATAGGTTCATTTCCTGGTGCACTGTGGCCCCAATGTGATGGGTAATTAATTAGCATCCTCATTTGGGCCTGCAGAAGTGTGCCACCCTGCTCCTCCATCCTCTTCCTCGTGTCAGGGGAAGCAGGGAAGGAACATCACGTGGGGAAACTGAGGCACTCAGAGGTGCAGGATTGAGGTCAGCACCTCTCTGCTTGCAGGAACTCGCTGGCTAGGTGGATGTGGCCAAATAGAGATGGGCTCAGTGGCCACCAAGGGAACAAGCCCAGGTTAACCCTTTGTGGCCTTTCCACACCCACCCGAGCAGCTCTAGAGCCCTTCATGTCACGGGGCTCACGCACAGCACCACGACAGCAGTGAGAACCAGGGGAGCAGGAAAGGCCCCGAGGGGGGTTCTTGGTGGGTCACATGCTGCTGAGCACTCCTGTGGATCCCAGCTCAACTGGATCTTGTCTAAAAGCCACCAGGAAAACCAGAACTCCAGCCACAGCCAGGACACCAGCTCCCAGGGGGGTCCCTGCCCATCACCAGGGGCTGGACAAGCTGCACGGGCCAAACAGGTCCTCGGGGACAAACCCAGCCACGTCTGCCAGACACAGCTGGGGGGTTGCCTGAGGAGTTCCTCAGGTAAATCGAGTCTCTAGGGCTGGTGCCACGCGTGCACACGACCACTGGTGCCATCCCCTCCGTGCCCGGGGGTGGCACATCCCACCAGGCTGCAGCCGGGGGGCTGCTCCAGGGGAAGCCCGTGACCTGGACTTGAGGTGACTTGAAGGTAACTCGTTTTCTTTAGGCTCTTCACTGAGCCATGGCTAAGGGGTGACCCCCCCACCCCCAGGCCAGGCTCCCCCGTGGACCCCGAGCTGAGCCGGGGGGTCCCAGGGCACCCCCGGCCCCCTCCAGCCCCGGGAGAAGCAGCCGGGCTGCAGGTAACGTTGCCATCTAGTGGCTTCCCCCCCCCGAGGAAGGGAAAGAAGCCACTTTAGGGATTATTTGGGAGGAGGATGGGGGGAGGTGAAGCAGCACAGGTACCCGAGTGGTACCCGGTGACATCTCAGTGGTACCCACGCCTGGGGGCACAGGGAGCAGCGAGGGCTCGGCTCCTGGGAGGATGCGATGGGCAAACTTTGGCTTCTCCACCCAGGCAGCAGCATCTTGGACCAGGCAGCAGCTCCTGACCCCAGCTGGGACTCGGGAGCAGGTGACAGAACCCCAGCATGGTGGTGGGGTTGGAAGGAATCTCTGGAGACCATCTCACTCAATCTGCCCCCCTCATCTCATCCCACCCCCTGCTCCAGCAGCTCACCCCCAGCAGGGTGCCCAGGGTCACAGCCAGGCAGGTTTGGGATCTCTCCAGAGCAGGAGACTCCACAGCCTCTCTGGGCAGCTGCTCCAGGCTCTGCACCCTCACCCCAAAGAAGTTTCTCCTCCTGCTCAGGTGGCACCTCCTGGGTTCCAGTTGGTGCCCGTTGCCCCTTGTCCTGTCTCTGGGCACCACTGAGCAGAGTCTGGCCCCATTCTCACCCCCTGCCCTTTAACTCTTGCTCAGCACTGATAAAATCTCCATAAGCATCGACACCACCCCCGAGGTCGGTGCCTGCACAACCCCATCCAGGGCTCAAGGCATCAGTGGCAACTCCCCTGCCCCGTGATGACGTTTGGAAGCAGCTCAGACCCCCAGTTTCTCCAGGCAGAGGAGTGGGGTGCCCCAAGCTTTAGCACAGCTCAGAAAGGAACCTGCCTCCAGCCCCAGGGGAGAAGGTGGAGGCTTGGCTTAAACCTGGCAACACCTCAGCTCCTGCAGCCGTCAGGGCTTGGTCAGGGCTGTGACATTGTGGATGGTACCTGATGGGCAAGATTCCTGCCAAAGCATCTTCTTGACAGAGCTGAAGATCAAAGGCGGATGGGGCCGAGTCTGCGTGTGGCTCGTCCCTGTGCCCAATTCCAAAGGGAGGTCCCAGGCTGGGAACTGAGCTGGGGGACACACACAGGGGTGTGAACACTCCCCCAGAACACAGGACCTGGCAAAATGCTCAAGCTTTGCCCCTCTCCTCAGCTCTGCTTGGAGGGCAGAGGCAGGGTGGAGGATCCAGGAGGATCTAGGCATGAGCAGAGGTGCAGGGTCCTGCCTCCCAGACCAGAGGAGGGGAGAAGCAGGGCTGGTTTGGTGCCCAGAGAGGAAAGCCCAGCCCCAAAGCCTCTGTTTGGGGGTCATCTCCAGCCAGCCTCATATCACTGGCTTCACAGACTGGAGACACACTGGTTTTTTTGGTCTGTTTTCCAGAGAAAAGGAACCTCACGTGCCCATTCTGCCTTTGCTGGCCTGTTCCCTCACAGCATTTGGAGGCTTCTTAGCCAGGCTCAACCCTGGCTGACATGGGTGGGCATCCCAGCAACAAAATCCTTACAAGTTCCACACCAATGTCTCTTTTTCCAGCCCCAGAGGGAACTGTGCTTTGCCACGTTGGTACCAAGACCCCTTTCACCTTAGAGAAGTAGATGGATGGATTCTTACCCCATCCACGAGAGTAAATCCAGCATCAGCACAGAAAAATCTCACAGAGGGGGAGAAATACTCCAGGATGGGACATGGGATTCCTCCAGTTCCTGCTCTGGGAGCCCTGAAGGAAGTGGTTTGGGGATTCTCTGCCCTGCAATAAGCTCCTGCCTGTCCCTTCAGCCTCTTACGCTCCCATTTACTTGCTCCAGTGTGAGGATTTTATCTGCACCTCACCCCTTTATCTTTTTACAACTTACTATTTTAAACCTCTCGCTCTTCTGCCTATCTCAACAGGTCTCTCAAAGCTTTATTAGCCCTGCTGAGCTGTGGGGAGCAGCAGCATCCTGTGGCAAGGAGCTTCACACCACATTCAGGTTATTTCATTCCACGTGGAGATGCTGAGACCGACCCTTCAGGAGCCAGGCTGTGCTGGCAAAGGCATTTTGCAGTTGCCCCTCTATCTCCTCTCTGCATCTCACACACGCACGGAGCCTGTGCCTGCATTCCTCACCACGCAGTCACCTTGTTTGGCTGGTGGCTGATCCATCTTGGTTTCTCTCCTGCTCTGGAAAACACACCCACAGGAAGGCAGCCACCTCCCCTTTCCTGCTGTCATCTCCCTGCTCCTCTGGCACACACTGGGAGAGGCATCGCTCCATCCCTGCTCCCACTGGCAGGGTGTTCCCACTCTTTATCTTGTCAAGGGAGAGAGGAAGTGCAGAGGATTAAAATTGGGGGCTGGAAATGAGCCAGGGAGCATAGATCAGCCCTCAGAGCCTTGTAGTGGCCACGGATATCACTCCAGCTGCCCTCACCCTCCCCTGCATCCTGCAGGAACTCTCCTGGTGGTACCCAGGGGGGTCTCAGCATCCTCCTGGGGACACTGCGGGCAGCAGGGACCGTGCTGGTTCAAAGCCACGTTCCTAAGAGATCCAGGTGCCTCCTCTCCCCCAGCACAGCTCAAGTCCTGGGGCTCAAGGATCTTGTATCCCACATCCCTTGGGCTTTGCAGGCCAGCTGCTCCAGCTCCCCATCATATTGGGGATGACCAACTCTACCTTGCCCCTGCTAAGTGCTACAGGCAGGTCCTCCAGCTGCCAAGGGCTTCTCCATCCTCAGGCTGCCTCGTGCCAGGGGAGATCTCCCCATCTGCTCAGCCTCGTGTCCACAGCATCTCCTTTTCCTACTGCAGGCCACCTCCTGGGCAGTCTGGGGGTTCAGAGGTGCCTGTCCCCCCCCTGCAGAAGCAGCACGGGGCAGTGCTGGGTGCTGAGCAGCCAGGAGGGCACTGGGGCCCCTGTGTAGGCTGCCGGATGGGGCCACGGGGAGGGTGCTGCAATCCCAGCCCTGCTCTGCTCTGTTTACTTCTCCTCCCAGCTTTTTTTTTGCAAGCTCCTTGGGGCAGTGCCTGTTACTCAATATACAGCCCTGCTCTCTCTTGGGGCTTCTTTCTGCAACTGTGAGCTCATGCTTTTGCCAGAGAGGATGTCCAAGAGTCAAAAAATAATCCAGGCTCCAATCCCACCCTGGCCAGGACCTGGCTGCTGATCTCCATGAGCACTTCTGCACGTGCAGGATCAATCTCCAGGAAAAAAACTGACTGGATTTCACACCCTGGGTGAAGTTGGGCTTTCTCCACCCTGGAGCATCCATCGCTGCTGTCACAGAAGGCTACAGAAAAAGCCACTGGGTAGATGGGAGGAGGTGATGCAATCTGAGCAAACCAGACTCCCCGAGTCCCTCCCAGAGGTCAGCTCATCGCCAGCCCATGCCCAGGCAGCAGCTGACAGGATCTTTGCTCCCATCCAGCTGAGGATTCTCATTTTGGGGGTACAAACACAGCCCATGAGAATCTCTGGCAGCACGGGGCTGTCACGGGCACACAGGCACCTCCTGAGTGTCATCTCCTGGTGCCAGCCTGCTCTGGAGAGGCTTCACTCTTTCTCCAAATGCTGCTTTAAACCTTCTCAGGGTGGTCAGCAAGGCTCTGAAGCTGATAGCTCCTGGTCTGGGGGTGGCTAGAGGCAGCCACTGATCACACAGCCAGCATCTCATGGTTTCTGTAGGTTCCTTAGAAGGTACCTGCTCATTTTTCTCATTTTCCACCAGGCCACAGAGCTTTAGGGGCAGAAATCACCTCTGGTGGCTTGCACCTCGCCTAGCAGGACACTGGTTTGTAGCAGGGACTCCTGGTTGCTACAGCAACTCAAATAAATCAAGGCTGTTCATTAACAGGAGGGGTTGGACTAGAAGAACTTCCATGGTCCCTTCCAACCCCAAACTTTCCGTGACGCTTCCACAATTAACTACATGCAACAGCATCTCCTGCTACGCTTCTCCAGCCCCTCCAGCCCACCTCAGCCGTGGCTGGTAAGCCAAAGAAACAAAAATGGAAGCAGTAGGTCCACGAAGGCCACCAGCCAAGGTGGCTTTGCTGGAAGATAACCAGAAGAGCACCCGGCCGAGACAAACAAGTGGGACAGGGTCACGCTCTCCACGCAGGCTGGGCTGTGATTAATCCCTGAAGCCTGCCAGGGAAGCGGGCAGCTAAGCACAGGCAGCCTTTGATGTGCAGCTTGGGGATTGATGAAACCAAAGCACATTTAGCCCAGCGTAGCTCCGGGGTGGCCGGAGGAGAGGAGGAGGAGGAGGGATGGGAGGAGTGGGCAGATAGTCAACGTGGCTATTTGGTGTGTTAGACAACTCGCCCTGGTGGACTCAGAGCAATGCCTAAGGTGGAGAAGAAGAAGAAAAAGAGGCTACAGAAATTTAATTTAATTTAATTAAAAAAAGGTTGGCGAGAAGAAAGGATTGTCCCAGGAAACTTCCCCTTGCCCAAGGGAAGCAGCGTGGCCCTGAGGGTGGCAAACGAGCCTGGGGACTTGGGATCTCCTCCAAGAGCCTGGGTGGTCCTGGGCAAGCTCCCTTACCCTGTCCCACTGCTTCTGTGAGGTGTAGCCACGGCTGGACATCAGCCCACAGGGAGGCTGGCCAGAGCAAAGGGAGAACATGCTGCTTCAGGTGGGCTTCCACCCTCAGGGGCTGGTGTCCACCTCGCATTGCCTCACCACTCTCAGGGGTGGAAAGGCAG
>NW_008618481.1:14356-16396 GCF_000691845.1 Merops nubicus
TTGCCTGGCTCATCACGTAGCTCAAAGAGGGACAGCTCTGCCTGTGTCACCCCTGACAGGCGTTTTCCCAAACCCTCTCACACTGCCAGGGGTGGAGACTTGATGTTCTCGGTACAAAAGTGACCCGAGTGAGCTGAAGTCAAAAACAGGGCTCTGACTTTTCCAAACCCAGCTCCTCAAGGCAGAAAGGTGAGATGTGGAAACCTTTCCTGAAGCAACACAAATCTGGCCATCTCCCCACCCTCGCTGGCTTGCCAGGCTGGAGGGGGCAAGAGGCTGGTGAACCCCCCAGTGTCCTCAGCCCAAATCCCACTGCTGAGCCCAATTCTTGTCTTCCTGGATTTAGCAATGTGCAGGGACAAGGTCAGAACCGAGCCCAGAGGATGGATGACCTGACCTGGGGATTTCCCCTGATGGAACCTCATGGAAGGAATTGCAGCAACTCCGTGATTAAGGCTTAGTAAAGATAAAACAGGGAAAGTAAATTGTACCTGAGTTTTGTAGGGAGGTGATGTTAAATCCCAGCCTGGCTCTGTGGTTTTGAGCCTTCTCTCTCTGTGTCTCAGCACTCCTGAGCTGGCTGTCTAAAGTTCTCCAGTGTCATGAGCTTTAAACTTCAAAATAAAACATAAAAGTGTTAGATTGTGAGGATTCTAATCCCAAACAAAATACACCAAATGTTGGTATTGGTTCCTTCACGAGCCCCAGAATAAATCCAGAAGTGCAACGTGCCCTTGGTGGAATAAAAAGGATGTGGCTGGAGGTCTACCTGGGCACAGCTCACCTCACAGGGTGGAACAAGGCTCAGGGGGTTCTTAGGTTGTGTTTTCCCAGCCCAGAGCTGCTTTCTTGTGCTCCAGACCCCCGCAGGGACAAGAGCAGAGGAGGATCTTCCAAGGGCTTCTGAGACCAAGGGGTGATCTGAGCCGAAGGGTTTTCCTGTTGGCTGTTTTTTTCCTGTGGTTTGATTTAATTCGATTACAAATATGTGTCACAACAAAAGCAATCCCAGGAAGATGCAGACAAACTTCAGCTTGTGGTGGAAAAAAAAAAAACCCCACACGTTCCCTGACCCAAAGAGTTTGATGAAACCATTTTCAAACGTCTTCCTCTTCCCCAAAGTGAAATGTTTCCCTGCAGTCCCCTCCCCACAACCACCCACAATTTTCCAACCAGCTCTGCCCGTGGCTCTTTGCTGCACACAGCCAGATACCCTCAAGTAAAAAAGATTGACAAACCCTCCTTGGAAAGCCCAGCCTGACAGCAGCATGGAGGACGTTCCCTCCACAGCGATGTTATTCCATCCTCACACCCACCTCTGACCCCTCTGAGGGCTCCAGAATGCCCCATTGCACAAGGCTGCTCCATCTGAGTCTCCTGAAGCATCCCAGAATTGCTCCCATCACACCAGAGCGCTGCAGGACCGTGACTCATTTCTCCACAAGATGAAATCAACTCTTCCCTTTTCTTAGTTTTTTTTTTGGGGGGGGGATGATGTTTTGTAGCTGGGACAACACAAGCTGGTTCAAGAAAGTGAACTCATTCCCCCCCTTACCAACACTGGGAGCCTGTGCCCACTTCCATAGCAGAGCCTTTGTGGTTCTACAAAGTCTAGAGGTCCTCTTCATTTCAAATGTTCTTCCAGGACCAACAGGAAATGTGCTGAAACACCGTGAGAAAGCTTGTTCTTGTGGTTATGTCTGGCCCTAACCAGAAACAGAAGCGCCAGGAGGTGGGATGAGAGTGCTTGAAATGTCTCCAACTTCCCGTTACAAACGCTAAAGGTCTGTGATGCTTCAGATGAACTTTTGGATGCTCCCGTCAAGCTTTTGATGTCTGCCCTTCCCTGCTCGCGAGGCGCTGAGAACAGCAAAGCGTGGGGAAGGGAGAGAGCCCAGAGCAGCAATCCCCAAGGAGACCATGGAAGATCCAGGGCCCTGTGTGTGGCAGAACCCATCAGTCCCCAGAACAGCTCTGCTTGGCTTGGCTCAGCCTCTGCTGGTAGCCCTGACCCCGTTCCCTACACCCCGGCCCCAGGAG
>NW_008618481.1:16427-63620 GCF_000691845.1 Merops nubicus
ATTTTTTGGAAGAGCTCCTGGGATTGCTGCATCATGTCTCAACCTGAGTGTTTTCAGCAGCTATGCGTGGCTGAGGGACTCTCATCGTGCTCCAGCAGGGATAATATTCAAAATACCATTCCTCTTTCCACTTCAGGGGTCTAGAATGTCTCCTCTCCTCAGACCCAAGGCCTCCAAGCGATTCAGTCAAGAGTTCATCTCTTGATCAGACAAGGAAGAGGAAGGAAACCCAAGCAGAGAAAGGAATCCCAGAGAGAGCAGTCTGAGCAGACGTTGAATGACATCTCTTTAATGGCTTCAGTCACCTTATCTAACCCTCTGCACAAGCATCATGAGATGCTGCAAGAACCTCATGGCAAGGAGAGACCCAAGGCCTCATGGGTGGCTCCAAGAAGCCCAAGCCATACAGGTATTTCGGCACCTCGCTCTTATGTAAGCACCAAGGCCAAAATTTCCTGCCAGAGGATTCAAAGCACCATCAGCTCCCTCTATGGGCTGTGGGAAGGAGGAGAGGTGGCCTCCCCAAAAACGAATGGTCCCGAGCTTGGGTGCAATGACTCATTTGGTTTGGAATGGCTGCTCTCTCCAGCCAGTCAAGAGGAAGGCTCTGGTGACCATCCTCCCTTTGCCACCTCCAGCGTTCCATGGGTGAGCCCTGGCCCCGAATCCCTTCGGGAGCGAGGAAGGTCAGCACCTTTGTGGATTGAACCCCAAAAACCTCAAGGAATGACGCTGTCCCTAAAGCCAAAGGACTATCCACGCCGTTGGAATTTCGTGTTCAAAACAACGCGTCACTGCCGGAGCGAGAGGAGGACCGGCTCCAAGTGACTCCTCACCTGCCCAACGCCCCTGGGGCAAAGGTGGGGTGGCTCCCAGTGGTCCAACCCTGGCTTCCTGTTTGCTCTACCCACAGCACCCTCCCGGAGCACCCGGCCTGGCCGGCAGTGCCCCGTCCTGTGCACCGAGGTGGCTGCTTTGATTAGGAGCAGGTTGCTTGGATACGACGCTTCATCAAAGGGAATCCTGGGTGGATGGCATCCCGGGGATGTTTGGGTAATTGCAGGTTCCTCCTGGTTGGAGCCAGTTCAACCTCTGGCCTCGGATCTGCTGGAAGTTGTTGTGCTGGAGAGGAGCGCCGCATGCAAAACATGGAGGGGGGGAAGAGTAGAGAGCTTCCCTGAGCTTCCACTAATGAGATGCTGGCATAAAAATATCATAAAAATATCCTAAATAGGCAGCCTCAAGAGTCACCTTTGAATCCCAGCAGCTGCCTGGCCGAGGGAACAGGCAGCAGGGCAGCAAAGGCAGCGGGGCCCTGCTGCTGGAGCCACAACCGAGGTCTCCCCATGGCTTCCCACTCCTCTGGTGAGACCATCTCCTGGCTGTCAGGACAGCTTCCAGCCCCCAAAGCTGGCGGGTCTCCTGCTCATATTGGACCTTCTGGAGTGGGACAGCCAAATATCACTGTAACATGCCGTGGGTTTTAGCCTATCAGCTCTAACTCTCCAGGCAGAGGCTTTCCTGGGTGACCCCTCCTCCTCCTCCTCCTCCTGAATATTACTGGACACGTTAGAAGAAAAGAAAGTGAAATTAATCAGCCTTCCCCGTTTGGAACAGCTCATAGTGCCTCGTCTAATTTTACTTTTCCCAGGCCAAACCTACCCAGCCGAAGTACTTATTTAATTACTGCATTTTCTATAATCATCTGCTAGCAGCCCATAAATGCAAGGAAGACACCAGGCTCCAGTTAGCAGTCACCAGGGAATGATGATGTGCTTGAAATAAAGAATCGCTTCAGAGCAGGTTGCCTGGCACCCTTGAGACATCAGCTATTATCTAATTTTCACCTCACTTTGGTAATAACCTCAACCTTTTCTACGAATGCAGCGAAAGCCCCAATGCTTGAGGGGTGAGACACTCAGATCCTGCTCTTAGTTACACCCATAGAAGTGGGAACCAACTGCCCTGAGAATCCACAGGGATAACTGCTGTGGGATATCCAGCTTTGGTAGCCAGCTCTGCACCTTTAAGTGGCTGAGCCAAGGGATGGTCCCTTCTGCAGGGACAGGTTTGCCAGGTGACAGCAGGAACGAGCCCTGCTGAGGGAGAAGCTGCTGGAAATGGCCCTTTCCAGCACCTGGGAATCAGCTCCATCCCTGAATGTCACACCCTCTGCATAACTCATCAAGGAGGGCGGAGGTAGGAACAGGGAGAGTTGAGCAATAACCAGCTGTTTCATTTTGGGAAGAGTTTCAGGATTTTGAAATTTCGAACCCTTTCAGAAAGGAAAGAAAACAAAAAAACCGATGTTGACGTTTCCCCAAATCCAAAGCTGAATAAACAGCCAAGAACAAATCTCTCTCCTGGCCCCATGCACAAACTCAAGGGCTGTCAGAGGATTTGGTTTCAGCCAAGTCTGGCCAAACACGATGCCTGTTTCATTCTATACTATAACATTTTCTTTTCTGGAATGATTTCTTCTCAGAGGTCAGATGGTTTTGAAAAATATTTTCTTTTCAGCTTCTCAGCACTTTTTTCTTACTTTTCTTGTTTTTTTTTAAGAACCAGGAGGTTCTTAAAGACAGACCTAGAATCGACTGAAGCCTGTTGATTTTCCACAGGGTGTTGGGTAACTCTTGAGATGAGGATTCCCACCTGGAGATACGTTGTCCAGGCATAAAGTTTAGGTCAGAAAAAAGACTGAGCCTTCTAGAGAGAGAAACATCCCTGTGCATTATTCAGCCCTGGGATGACCATGAATTGCCAAGGTGGTGCAGCAGTGTGGTGCATGGGGCAATATGCTCCTAGGATCACCAGGCTCAACATTTTCAGTGGAAACAGAGGAGTGTTCCCTCAGTATGGTTTTTAAGGGATCTCTTTTAGTGTCTTCTTTTAATCACCCTTGTTCAAGAAACCAGGGGTGGAGAACTACAATGAAAGGAATGGAGAGTCCTCACAGGGAAGGTGCCAGAAGACCTTGGCTTTCACAGAGAGATAAAAGGGAATGGCCTTGCTCTGTCTAAAGAGAGGCACAGCCCAAGTGCCCAGAGGGTGAAAAGGCAACATAAAGTTGAAGGACAATGTAGCTACAAGGACAAGTTTGTATAAATTGGACGTTAATAAATTTCAGCTAGAATCTAGCAGGTTCCTTATCAGCCACTTAGCCTTTAATGTATGTGAGAAACGTAAAGGGTGGTGGTTGTTTCACCCAGCTTTAGATGTTCAGAGTGAGGACGTCTGCCTGGGGAGCACCTGGGGCTCTGTCTACAGTCCACAGAGAGAAATGGGCTGGGGTAATTCACCCAGGCGCCTCGCTTGGGGAGAGCTGAAGTGGAGAAATGCTGATCTCTGGGAGCCGACTACAAAGGCAGGCAGGGTGCTGGCAGAGACAGGGAGATGTGCAAAAGAAGGGAGAGGAACCTGAGCCTGGTATCACCCAGACCCCTGGGCAATGCCACGTACAGAGGAGGCACAAGTGGGAAGCAGCATCAGGTCGGTCGTGTCTGACTGCACATGGACGAGATGTCCCTGGGACACCCCGGCCCAGGACGAGCATCACTGAGAGAGAGGAGGCCAGCAGGATGGACCAGAACACAGCCCAGTGACGTTGAGCAGGAACAGCAAGAGCTCTATTAGCTTTTTAAGGAGAAAAAAGAAGGCTTGGAGTTGTAAGGATGAGAAAGCCTAAAGGGCTGTGGGCTGGTATTAGCTCAGCAGACCTGTCTCATCTTCCTAGCTGGAGAACTGGAAAAATCAGAGACATCTTAGAGACTGGAGAAGCTTTCTTCCAATCCCTTCCAGGAGGGGTGGAAAACAAAAAAACCCAAACCCTTGTGGAGGCTGGCAGGACATCACCCCACGCTGCCCAGTGCCAGGGTGATGAATGAACCCTCACCTCCCTTCTCCCCAGCCGGCGGTGACCGGCCAGCCCCAGAGAAGTGCCACATTGCACACAGGCAGGTGTCACCAAGCCACTTCATCCTGTGCAGAACGAGTTTAGGGGCCTGATGCAATCCCCAGCGGGCGATCTGTCCCTGGCAGCATTCCTGGGCACGGAGTCACGAGGTGCTCATGCAAGGCCAGTGGGAGAGGGCACCCGGCCTGGGGGAGCGTGTGGTGGGGAGTGTGTGGTGGGGAGTGTGGGCTCCTCTGTCTGCAGGAGGCCATGACTGCCCAGGAGGGAGGGGGTTGTGTGCATGTGCATCACACAGACCTGCAGTGGGATCCATAATGTTCTCCCTCTTAGGAGGAAGGGGCTGGTGAGGAAGAGCTGAGTTGGTTTGGGGAGAGGGAATCTGGTCCAGCTCTGCCCCAGAACCCTTGGGAGATCCCAGATGTGTTGTTCATGCTGCCCAACGTGCACCTCAGCTGAGGAATGGGACAGGGAGCTGCTTGCTTCATCAAAGCCCTTTCTGTAGTCCAGTAGAGGAAACTGGAAAACTCCCATTTCATTAATTTAACAGAAGCCAAAAGGGTTTTGAAAGAGGAGACATTCAGTTGGTCCTGAGTTCAGAGCATCACCACATGCATAAGAATCTGAACTCGATCCCTAATTCACCCCAACTCAGGCGTAACATTGGTCCAGGGTGCCCAGAGAGGTGGTGGATGCCCCATCCCTGGAAGGATTCAAGGTCAGGTCGTACACTGCTCTGAGCACCCTGCTCTAGCTGCAGATGCCCCTGCTCCCTGCAGGGGGGATGGACGAGATGACCTTGAAAGGTCCCTTCCCCCCCAAATTAGGTTGTGATTCTACCATTCCCACAGATGTTCTCAAAGCTGTACCCCAGATACCACTGCCAAAGAGTGAATCCAATCCATCAGCTGCTTCTTTAAATGAAGTCTCACTTGATCTCACTAACGAGTTTTGTTAATAGCAGCACACTGGGTCCAGCTGCAGAGGGATCACAAAGCTACCTGCAGAAGGTAAATTGCTGAGAGCCTGAGCAACACAAAATAACTGACCGTGGTGGGCCAGAGGACTCACCACTAACTCGAAGCCATCCCATGAATTTGACATCCACGCACTTGCCACCATCTCAATCTGCACGACCACGGGGTCCCAAAATATTTTAGGAAGCTTGGCTCCCATTGAGCTTTTAAAGAAATAGCTGCAATTCATCAAGTACCTTTTGGAAAAACACCATGGGAGTTGCCAGGACCCAGGCTCTTTGGAAAACCTGGTCCCACCTTGAAAAACCAGCTCCCATCTCTTGAAAATCTGGTCCCCACAAAGCAACAATCGCTTCTCCCCTTCTCAGCTCTCCGTGGCCCAGCAGACTGTCTGGCCCCCCACGTCTCCCTGCCAGGATTAAGCCTTCAAAGTTGATCTAAAAAGGTAATTTCTAAGCTGACAGATAAGGAACGTGAAAATGCCACGGGGAATGATTGGCATATGCTCCAGTGGAGACACCAGGCGAGGTGAGCTTTAATTACAGGCTGGCCTGGTGGCAGTACCTGTCAGATGAGTCACTTCCATCGCATCCCGCGAGGTTTCTCCTCTTCTCCCTTCCCCTTGCACCTCTCTCTGCTGGGCTCTTTCATCAGATGCTGGCTCGCTGGCTTCCTTACAAGCCTTGAGGCATTGAGTCACCTGTCATCAGGCAGGAACCGGGCAAAAAAAGCACCTCATGGTCCACCTGACACCAGTGTCATGCAGCCATCCAGCTCCGCCGGTGGAAGAGCCCTTTCTGGGGGACAATTGAGGAAACAAGAGATTCACGGAGGGGAAAAAACAAAAATAAGAGAGGAAGGAGCATGAAGTCTTTACCAGAACAATTAGAGAGGTTTTTTTGCCTGAAAGAGTTCAATATATTGATTAAAAGGGGGTAGGACATACCTGGGATTGACTGGAAACCTCCAAGGAACACCCTCATGTTGCCCATTCATGGCATCCTACTCCTGTTTTTTTATGTAATAAGTAAAACACCACAAACCACTGAAATTTTTATGTTTGTGCAGGATTCAGCAGAGACTCTGATCATATTGCTACCCCCACCACCTTAGGGGTGGGGTTTTTTTCCTCAAAATCTTCCTATTGGAGCTTCTGGTTGCGACAGTCCAATTTGAAGGAGGAAGACAAGGTCCTCCCAAGCAAAAGAAGCAATATGAGGCTTGAAACTCTTATTTCAGAACTAAAAATCCTTTGGTGGAGGCAGAATCCAGCCTCTGTTGGAAGAACAGCTCAAACTAGCACAGGATAAAATGCAACAGGGGGAGATGGTGCCAGACTTCCCAAAATGCTCCTGTTGAAGTCACCAATTCTAGGCAAAGGAAACACAGAGCAGCTCCCCTGGCCTGCAGTGAGCACAGAAATATTTGCCCTATGGCCCCAAGATGGGGGTTACAGGAAAACTGCCTTGGAAGCCCCCAAAGTGAGACAGTGATGAGCGGTGGGGAAAGAGGAGTCTCAGGTGGAAGAGGAGTCACCAGTGAGCTCTTCAGGAGGAGAATTTGAGAGGAATCCTCCCTGCCGGGGTCATTGATGGGACTGACAGGGATAAAAGAGCAATTTGCTGATGGCACCATGGTGTACCCTGGGAAGGGCTCACTGTTGTCATCAGAGGTGGTAGTTCAGACCAGGACAAGGAAGGACCACAGAGGCTCCATTGTACAGCACAAGTACAGGAGGAGTTACAAGGCAGGCTGAAGTTTCAAGGAGTGAAGAGGCTCAAGGAAGAGATTATTCAACAGAAGAAGAGGTAGGAGGTTGAGCCAAGGAAGGGTGCAAGGTAGAGCTGCTCTGTTGTCAAGTTTCTGAAAAAAATGGAGAATTTCTCCTCCCTTGAGAGACTTCCACAGGAGACTGAAAAGGGTGCAAAGGGCTGTTCAAGGAAAGAATGGCCCAAAAGTAGCACAGACTTTTTTTCCTTTCAATACCTTTTCTTATTTTTCTATTTATTCCATTCCATGTAAGACTTTTTAAAAGATCTGTCTCAATTAAACATCTCAAGTTTATTAAATCAAGGTCACTTTCGGGGGTTCAAAAAATGTTCCTTTTTTGCACTTTTTGTTTTACCAAAACCATTTTAGATATTTGCTTTTCCTTAATCTAGGAATATTATTTGGACAGCAAATCCATTTTCCACAGGGGTCTTCTCCAACATGGTGTCTGTTGTCCTAAATACTACACACACAGACCCCTCAGGAGAATTTTCCACCTTCAGAACAGGAAAGGATTTTATCCTTTTTTTTCCTCAGAGTAGCTCTAGATGGGCCTGGTCCAGTACCATGATAAACTAGGAATATGACGACCTCCAGTCCAGCCAGTGTCCCACACCAAGACAAGAGGTTTTGCACTATTTTTACCATTCTAGCTCAGAGAGGTTGTTTTTCCTTCTCTAGGTTGAGCCATGGTCCAGTCGAAGCTGGTGGGATTTTTGCCACGGACCTCAACAGCTCTAGTTTGGCCAGCTCATTCTCTTTTGTTTTCCCCCTTTTCTTCTGAAGGGTCAAGAGTCAATGGGAAACAGATCCCCTTGGCACACAGCGAGCAAGAAAAATGAGAAGCACATGTTTCCCACTCCCAAAGAGGTACACATGGTGCTGATCCTTTCGAAGGGTTCGTTTGGTCTTCTCCATTCCTCCCAACGAAGGAATGGCAAATTCCTTCGAGTCTGAGCCTCCTTTCCATGGTCCCATTGCCATCCTCAATCTCCCTTTCCATCCCTGCTTCCCCATCCTCGCCTGGGATTGGAGCTTAGAAGCAGCTCAGCTCCAATTTATGTCCTCGAGGTGACCAGATCTTCTAGAGCACTCATTTTCATGTGGATTCCAAGAGCTTGGGAAGAAGCTGGTGCTCCCCCCTCCAGAGTGGGTCTGGAAGCTCCTAATGAGGAACTGAGCCCTGGAAAGCTTCTCCTTGGTTGAGAGTCTGAATTATTAGCACTGGCAATTGTCTCCTGATGCATCTCTTACACTGCCACAGTGAAAACTGGTTTCTGTGAGGCTTCTCAATCCCTTGCCATGGAAAAAACCAGCTGTGCAAGCCCATGCACTGGAAACCCATCGGGCTTCTGCAGTTCATTAAAGATTTAATAATCCCCTTCCTACTAGAGCTGACAGCAAAACGCAGTAGAACCAAGGCCAAAGCATCAGATTTAAACTGGGATTAATCAATGTCTCCCCAGTGGTTGCCTTGTCCAAGACTAGGGAGACCCTGTGTGGAGACACGGAGCAGCACAAGCTCTGCAGGTCCAAGTGGGAGGAGAGGAGAACCACAAGACTCACCTCCACTCAACAGCCTGCTGAAGGACACCCTGCATGTTTAGCACAGCCAAGCCCAGCTGCTTGGGATCTTTGGTTCAAAACCTCTGGTTTAAAAAAAAAAAAACTGAAAAAAAAATATCATTTCTGGTTTGGGTTGAAATTAAAACCCAATGTAAATGGAGAATTCTAATTACTTAACTTTGATTTTATTTTTCTCTCCTATTTCAGCTGTGTCGTGAAGAGGGTGGCAAGGATGATAATCAGAAACAGCAAAAAGATATCAGCTACCAGTCATAAAATATTCAGCTTCAATTTAAAAAAAAAATAAATGGGGAAGTTACATTTTGTGTATATATTTTAAACAAATAAGTCACATTTCTTGTGGAAAACAGGAATTTTCAATGGACGACCAAAGCCTTTTTGCAAGGAAGATGTCAATGAGCATTAAACCAATTCTTTCTCCTCTCCATTCCAAAGACTAACATGGACTTTAGGGGAAAAAGAAAAGTAGGAGCTCCTCACAGAACATCACGATGCCCATGATGCCAAGAAGACTTTCAGCAAAGACACCGAACGCTGCCAGGATCTCAACAACCCAGCAAGAGGCAAAACCACAGAGAATTAGAGCAAACTTTGGTGTCGTTTATCATTACAGCCCTGGAGCAACTACTAGGGGATCTCCTGGAAGGCAAGTGCTTGAAAGACAAGGCTTTTCAAAGGCGTGAGGCTTTCGTGCTGTCTCCTGCCTGTCCCTTCAGAAGCTGCATAAATGATTAAACCAGATTCCTGAAAAGGTGAGTCAGGCTCACAGGACTGCAGATGAACGTGATGGGGGGAAGCACCATCATTTTTTCTCCTCTTGTGCCTCCACGCCAAGGAGCTCCTGCATTGTTTTGCTGCTGAGGAGGACAACAGGGCTGAAGAAGAAGCCTGCAGCAGCGGCAGGCGATGGGTCAGCACTCAGGCATCTCCTCACAGATTGTATTTAGGAATGTTTCAAGCCAACACAGTGACACAGATCTCCAAGTACCTGCCCTATTTCCCCTTAGGCCCATTGTCAGAATGGCCTGAAGAACCAATGAAGATGTTTAACCTGAATAGCTTTGGCAATACCCACAAAACACCTGATCTTAAGTGGGTCGCATATTCAGCAGAAACATGGCCTGGGTCCATATCAGCACCTTCAACCCAGTTGGTGCCAACACAAAATGGGATTCAAACTCCTAACGTTTCCCACAGCAATAAATGAGTTCTACCAAGGCAGTCAAAGAGGTGACATCTTACCCAGCAAAGCATCTACCCCAAGTGAATGGCAGGAGGTGATGCTGCCCATGGCAAGGGGGTTGGGATCTTTAAGGTCCCTTCCCACCCAGCTCACTGTATGATTCAAGAGGGGAAGGCAGCAGTTCCCCAAACCAATCCAACCCTTACCTGCGTTCCCAGGAGGGGACACAAAGCTCTGACCTAATTCATTGAGGTGGGAGAGCGAGACAAAAAGATGGAGAGTGGACAAGTGAAAAAAAGTCACATTTTCCATTTCCACCCATGGTCAGCCTCTGCTGCAAGAAGCAAAGCAGCTCAGGCACCACGCAACTCTGCCAGCCCTAAGCAATCCCAAGTGACAACTTTCCCCCAAACTCCCCTTTTCCTCCCAAAGAAATTTGTTTGAATACGGCAAGAATTAGAAATATGCTAAAAGGACCCAGCGTTCGTGCTGGATCCCCACTTGCAGCATCTTCAGAAGCTGTGATTGTTCCTCTGCAGCCATCAAGAGCCAAAGCCTTTAACAAAAGCTGAGATCTTGATGTGTTTACCTAATTCCAAGAACTAGGGCTTCAAAAAAAAAACCAACCAACCCAACCACCAGCGACTCAAGTACAACGCAGAACAAATGTGATGAGACAGAGCTAAAAATCATGAAAGTTCACAACGTTGGTGTTGAAATAGGAGTCCTTTGTATGTTAATGATCTTTCCCCTTCTGTGCCCAACTGCTAAAGGGCGATTCAAGCGCTCCCTGTGCTGGAGAGATGGGGAATTAAACGTGTCCAAGGACAGCCACATATTCTGGCATGTTGTTGAAACCTGCCCCACCCCAGGAGGCCACCACAAGGGAGCTGTGCTGCTCCAAACCTCCTTTCCTCTCCCCAGTCCCCAAAAAGGGGAGAAAACAGCTACTCTGCAGCTATTTTGAGATGCCTGTGACACCAGGAGGGCTCTGAGATGTTCAGGGAGTGAAAGGTTTGGGCTGCACGTGGGCTGGGTGCAGTGAGGGGGACCCCGAAGCGATGTCACATGTGGAGACCAAAGCTGTGGTGCTGTCACTTGTCCTGGATCTCTCCTGCCTTTCACTACTATAAAAGAGGCTCCATAAAACACAGCCCCCACCCTGGTAGGTCCTCTTGATTTGGAGTTTCATGGTTTTGCTCTGCTTTGCTGCTCAAACACACCACGGCAGCAAAGCCCAGAGCGCTTTGCCCACGGCTACAGAAAAATTCCACCCCAAACCAAGCTGATGCTTTTGTTCCCCACTGCCCTGATGCTGTCATGCACTTGGAGAGGGGGATATATTCAACCAGAAGGTCTCCCTTCAAATCCACGTGTCTTCCAAGACAAGGATCATCCCCACGGTGCTTCTGGCTGACAGGTCACCTACTTTTTCCTCCGCTCCTGCGGATGTTGGTGTCAAGACCAGGCTCCCTCCACCACCCATGAGCAACCTGCCTGGAGGAAGGCTGGGAAGCCAGCGACCTGCATGTTCCTGCCAGCTCCTCCACGTTGTGCAATCTTGTGCAAGTTCCCTTTTCTGCACAAATAGGGCCCCGTGGAGCTGCTTCCCCTGCCCTGCGCCACGGTGGCACCTCCACAGGGCAGGACTCACGCCAGCTTTTGGCAGCAGCTATGGCTCCACTCTTCATAGGCTCCAATGCCATCATCTCCAGGGTTTTATTCCAGCTTATCCCAGTGAAATCACCACCAGTCCCTGCGATAAAATAACTGGGGCTCCACACCCACAGGAGTCAGTGCCACGGAAGCGGAGGCTGGCACGTTAACCTGGGCTCTGGAGACACCAGAAGTTCACTGCTTCCCTTTGCCCACTGCAATCCTCACAGGAGTGAGAGTAAACTCCAGCTCTAAACCTGCTTTTAATTTGCACGGCAGGCCCAGGAACGAAGCCCTTTCCTCTGGGCTTGTTTGTCAGAGCCCATACGGTTCGTCGGGTGGTTTCTCCCCACCTCTGTAATTTCAGTGGGGACCAAACAGACAAAATGAGACTCCAGGCTTTTCAAACCACAAGCCCTACAGTAAATAAGGGTTAAAGGCATTTCCAGGCATGTCTATCAATTTTCTGGTGACTGTTTCATCCTTGATTTTTGTTTCTTTCTCTGTCAGACAACCTCTCTCTGCCCGACTTCAAACACACGAGTAGGTGCCCTGCAAATTCCTCCACGGGCTTTCAGCATCTACTCTTTGCACATTGTTAGGCTGGGTGCTGGAAAGGGAAGGGATACAAGAGAGAAGATTTTGCAATAAGTGGCTTTGAGTTGTGTTTTACGATGTTGGAGTATTATAAAGAAGCAGCTAACACCCCAGAACTGATCCTTTGGGATGTTTCCCATGCGTTACTGGGGCGGTGAAGAATCATCCAAGCTTCTTTCAGTCTTGGCAGTATAATTTTGGCTTGTTTGATGGTAGAGAGCAAAACTCCTTCCCCTTAAAGTCAAGCTATTTGCAGAAGCCACATCTGTTAAGGGCCACGGCCATACAGAAGACCAACAGCAAAGCTGGAAATAAAACCCAGCAGCCCTGTGCCCTTGGGCTCTATCTTATCCATCGTGTTTAGCTTTCTAAATGTTTATGTTAAATAAACTCTTTCTAGAATTATTCAACGTAGTAATTATTGGTAGATAATTACCTGTAACATTATACAAGTAATAATAATCACAGATACAAAATAATTTTTAAATGATGCCAGGTCATGACAGCACCCAAGGGGAAAGAAAAATAAATCCTTTCCTGGGTTACAAAGCAGATGTTCTTCTGTCCAAGGCAGTCACGGCCAAATCTTAATTACCTGTAGAACCAGGTCTGTCTGCAAAACACTCTGATGACACCACAACGTTATCCACCACTGAGGACCACTTGAATTCCCTCTTCATGAATGAGGGATCATCCAGGGATAGCAGCAAAAAATGCTCAGTTCTCAGGGGACGTGGGGACAACAGAGGGTCAACAGAGGCTCTGCCACGAGCTCATCTGAGTTAAAGGCCTAAAAGAAAGGGCTCTCCACCCATTTGACCCTTTGGTGTGAGGTCTCGAATGCCAAACCCACCTCCTGAGAGATGTCAGCTTGTAAGCTTCGCTTGGCCCTCCACAAACCCTGGTCAGACTTGGCCTGCAGGGAAAGCTCAGCACCACAGGACCTCAAGGGATTGAGAAAACCAGCACCAGAACCTGTTCTCACCAGACTGCCCATGCTGAGCACCATTTCTGAAGGCAGAAGGGGAAGAGAGGAATGAGTGACAGGCAAAAAGGGGAGAAATGAGCCTCTAATTAGATGCAAGACAAGTCTACACCACACAATGAGCCCCAAGCTAGCTCCAAGCAGGCCGGTACATCCACACAGCCCACACATGGAGGCACAGGTTCCTCTTACTCAAGGTCAAACACCCCTCTCCCAGAAAATATGCAAAAATAAGGGGCCACGAGTGCATGCAGTCGTTGGGATCCTGAACAACAGGGTGGCTGAGCAACTGGGTATGGTGGTTGAAGCTACACTGGGGCACAAGACCACAGCAAGGCAGAAAACTGCTCCCAGACCTGGAGGGACTTCAGCTCATGGGCAGAACGAGTGCATGGGGTGGGTCTGCCAGCACAAGGTAAGATGGGTGAATAAAGAACCAGCTGAGCCCTCTGCAGCGTGCCCAAAAAAGTCAACCCAAAAGCCATTGAAGCCTACTGGAAGAGAAGAATGTCCTAATGTTGTCCTAACCCCTCCTCCTGGCAACGCAGGGAGCTCGTGAGGCTGCAGCTGGTGTTCAGCCCTGCACAGGACAAGGGAGTTGGAAGGGAGGGTGCCCAAGGTGACATTATGGTGTCCTTGCTAGCAGGAGAAGGCTGAGGAGACATGGTCACTGCTGTAGATGCCAGGTTTGTAGGTGGTCCAGAGCTGGTAACTCCTGGGATGAATAGTCTGCTTGTTCCTGAGAAAGAAATGGAACAAAATGCAGAGAGATGAGAAAGAGCTCCTTGGGATTACCTGAGCAGGACAGAGACACTCGGCAGAGCTCAGTGGGAGACAAGAGAGTCCCAGCAGTGGGTCCAAGCAGGGAGAGAGGAGACATCCATCCAGCTGCTGTGAAGGAGGACCCAGCAGGAAGCTGAGGGACCAAGCAGAAAGCCTGGCTGGGCACAGAGAAGAGGCTCTTTGCCATGGAGAACCTCCAAGTCCTATCGACAGACATTCAGGGCTCTCTGGGGGATCCTCTGAGGCAAGTCAACGACCCCTGGAGATCTGCTGACTTCAGCATGAGCTTTACTAAAGAACAAGCATCACCCGAGACAAGCCTCGGACTCGTAAGCCAGGAGCAATGACAGAGTAACTCCTCCTAGAGTAACAGCAGCACTGCTGCTGCTCCCAGAAGGGTCCAAGTGCCGTCCATGACGGGCCCACCACCAGGCAGGTGACACCAGAAGCCACCAGGGTCACCTCTCTGCACGAGGAACCGCTCAGCCTGGGCAAAACTCCTGCCTGCACAACCACGAGTGATGCAAAGAGCTCCCGTGGAGCCACCTCAGCTGCCCCTGCTCCATCCTCCGGCCAAACCCAGGACTGGGCACCCAACGGAGCTCCCGGGTGGTGAGGATGAAAGAAGAAACTCCAAGTGGAGCTGCACAAACCCTCTGGAAGCGACGTGTCAGCACCAAGCAAGCTCAGAAGGCGCCGCTGGTGCCAGCACTGGCTCTGCTGCCCTGGCAGCGTGGGCAGAGCTGCCAGCAACGGGCAGAGCCTCCAGCCACGGCCGTGCCTGGCTGGTGTGAGGTGGGGCTGTGTCAGCAGGAGCGTGTCGCGGCGTGACGCCGACGTCCTCCCTGACATCACCCCGGGACCCAGGTCTCCCTGCCCTGCCCACGGAGCAGGTCGTGCCACCGCTTCCAGGGATTGCCACATACCCACCCAAACTGGCCGCCGCGGCCACCCCGGGGTGCCTGGGTGCAGCTGGGTGGTTCTGCTCAACGTCCCCATCCCAACTCCCAGCCTGGCTGATTCCCTGGGCAGAGAGATGGCTACGGACTGAAAATGGACCTTGCTGGTTCACTCCCAGTTAACCCTTCCCACCCACGCTCTGCTCAGTGGTTTTTGCTCCTCCTTAAAATCAACAGGGTCTTGAAGGCCATGGTGGTGCTTGTGGCAGAGGTAGCCCTGGAAAGTCAAGATGAAAGAGGGTAAATTCCCTCCAACAACCCACCCAGGAGTTGGAACCTCCCTCAAGGGCTTTTTTAATGGCCTGGACCTGGTCTGTTGTTCTGGTGGTGGGTTTAATTTCTTCTGTTTCATGGCAACATGCATCCTTGCAGATAAAGAGGCTGATAAGGTGTTTGATGACCACACTAGGAGTGGAGGAAGCCTCACCCAAAAGATCATTAAAGCTGCATTTGAAAAGAAGGGGGATCTCTGTAAGATTTCCCCTTGGGTTCCTAGCAAAGCAGTTCAGCATGTTGGGAACATCCTCAGGACACCACTCAAAAGGCACTGACTGACCAAAAAGACAGAGGAACAGCTACACATCTGAACTAGAGACTCCACTGCTCATCCCAGCCCCATGGAAACCATCCCTGCTTCTACCAGGGCCCCAACCCTTTGGCAGCCTAGAAAGTCCAAGAAGCTCTCATGCCACCACACATTTCTCCAAGGTAAATTCCCCTTTGACTCCAGGGGGCTCGTAGACATTGACCCTTGGGCCACAGAGGTCAGGAAGGGTGAAGCAAGGTGGGCACAGGGCTTTGAGTGTTTGGCTGCAGGAGCAAGGAGCCCATTCCACAGCTGCTTGGTCCTTTCAAGGTCAGTGGCTCTCTAGAGGCCACACCACTCGTAGGCAGAAGGTAGGAGGTACCAGTGCACTGTGCTGGATACAGAAACCCTTCCTTTGATGAGTGGTTTGCCTCAAGGAACCAAGAAAACCCTTCAAAGGGCATTTTAAGGTACAGGCCCATGCTAAGACACACCAGAATCTCTCTCCAATAGAAACAAGCCCCAAAACACAGGGTTGCAAATTCCTTACTAACATCGTTTCCCTTTTCTGTGTCTTTTTACTAGAGGCTGCAAAATGCTCCATAAAGGAGCAGAAACAGCTTCACAGCCCACATGGAGACATGTGCTACCTCCTCCATGGTGTGCTACCTCCTCAGCATGGGAGGGAGCATCAAGAGGCAGAGGAGAACAAGCCCCTTGAGGGACATGGCTTGTGAGCTTGGAACAGAGGAGAAGCAAAGACCAAGGTCTGTCCCCTTCCCTTAAACAGCTAGAGATGTGCTTTAAAGTGTTCAAAGTGCCTTGGAAGGGCTGACACAGCCATGGTCTAGACAAGATTCATCACCTCAGAGTGCACAAGACAGCTTCAAAGGCCTATCACAGCTCTTTAGGTGCCCTGCACGGATTTAAATGTTGCAGTGAGGATATGTTAAACAAATGCATAAGGAGAACAATGAGACAGGCCAAAATCTGGAGCTCAGCTCTCTGAATACTCAGGATCTGCAGGGGTGAGAACTGAGCAGGGCACCTGCCCTGCTTCTTGGCAAGGAGAAATCTGTGAGGTTTCTCTTTCCACATAAACACATAGAAGCTCCAGGACAGGTGAAAACCAACCAAGGAGATGCTGATGTCAGTAGAGTCTCTGTGTTTTAGCTGAGGTATGACACAAGGTAAAACCTTGCATCTAAGGACAGACAAAAGCCATCCCTCTTTTAGAGATCTGAGGCAGGAGCAACACATGAGGTCACAGCACACTTTAGAGCCTGGCACTGAAGTGGGATCCATCCCCAGTGTCTGGAGCATCCTCACGAGAGAGTTCCAACTGAAACTGGGGCAGCTGAGCCAGGGAAATATTTACTGGGTCAAACTTTCCAAAACTCCTGGGCTAGGACTCTCATCAGGGAAGAAGGTACCCACTGGGTTTGCTCACTTTATGGGCAATTAATGCTGTTAAGGTACTTACTCTTAGGTTAACCATCTTTGTTTGGACTTCAAGCCTCCCAAAGAGACCTCAGTAGAGCAATCAACACGAAACCCAAACCCCAAGTGTTCAAGAAAAAGAAGAGATTCATACTCATCCTTGGCTTTACATTAGAGATGCCACAAAAAAAGAAAAATGGGGCCACAAAAACGATCCAAGGGCTGGAACCCCACTTCTGTGAGGACAGGCTGAGAGAGCTGGGCTTGTTCAGCCTTGAGAAGGCTTTGGGGAGACCTTCTGGGGGACTTTCAGGACTTAAACGGGTCCATCAGAAAGCTGTAGACAGACTTTTTAGCAGTGCCTGTTGTTACAGGACCAGGGGTGATGGTTTGAAGCTAGAAGAGGGGAGACTGGGACTGGATAGAAGGAAGAAATTGTTGCTGCTGAGGGTGTTGAGCCCCTGGCCCAGGTTGCCGCCCCATTCCTGGCACCATCCCAGGTTGGGTTGGCTGGGGCTCTGAGCACCCTGCTCTGGTTGAGATGTCCCTGCTCCCTGCAGGGGGGATGGACTGGATGACCTTGAAAGGTCCCTTCCCACCCAAACCCCTCTATGACTCCCCAACAGCTGCTCCCCTACCAACCACCACCCCAGCACGGGGCAAATCCACGACACCACCCCTAGGTCCTGGAGATTGCTCCAGCCAGAAAGCAGCAAGAGAAAGCAGGCAGGCAAAGGGTTAAGAAACAGATCAGTGCCTGTCATCAACACCCCTGGATGTGCCCCAAGTCTCCGGTGTTGGTACCTGGGCGCCTACCTCTGTCTCTGGGGTGGAGTCCTTCTAACCACAGGGCAGCCTCGCCTGCATTCCAAAAAAACTCCCTGAGTGACAGCTCGGGAGCAGCTCGCTCCAGCCTGAGCCTTGGCAGGGGAAAAGATGCCTCCTGCAGGGTCCAGGCAGACTCGCCCTGGAAATCTCCTTACTTAGGAGAAACAGGTTCAGGAGCCAGGAGCCAAGGGCTTGGCACCGGCGGGTGTTTTGCTGGAGATGTTTAGGAGCGCATCGAAATTGCCAGCTTGCATCTCCTCAGATGTCTGAGCAATATCCTAGCACGGAATTAGGCAGGTAATAAGGGCTTGAAAGAAGGAACAGCCACAGCTGGATTAAGATAGAGGCACTCTAGGTCTTTTTGTTCAGTTCCCTGGCTCATGGAGACTTGGGATGACATCAGTCTTTGCTGGGTAAAAGCATTTCTGGTGCCACTTGCAAAGAGAAGCTGGAAGGAGAACTGCACCCGAGCTGCTGCTCACCCACCCAGGTTCAAAGCCAAGGTCCAGCAGAGGGAATTGCAGCTGGTATTGCTGGGACCAAGAAGGACTCGTGGGCACAGGCCCGTGACCCCTTGGCACCACGCCGGTGGGTGGCAGCTCTGGAGCAGCCACGAGCAGCCTCAGGGGTACCAGATGGTTTCTGTCAGCCCTGGGAATGACCAGAGGTGCTCAGGGCTGGACTTTCCACCTGCTGGGACTCACCCAGGTCTCTGCCTGGAGGCAGCTGAGGGCATGGGCACACACAGCACTTGGCTGGGCAAGCTCAAGCTCCAGGGATGCTGGGTCTCAGCTCTAGTCAAAGTGGGGATGAGCAGCACACACACTGGGGTCTGGGTCAGGAACATTTCACCTCTGCCCATGGGAAGAAGCTGTGGTTCCCTTGGAGAAATGGGGTGTCCAGTCAGATTGGACCAAACACTGACTCGAGGGGGAGGTCCAGAGAAGGAGGGCTCAGCCTACAAACCAGCTAAGCACACACAGCCAGGTTTTCCCAGACAGTCTCCACCACCACACAGCCTCCTGCTGCTCACCCCCATGGAGCAGGACAAGGCTGCTGCTGTTCCACAGCCCCAGGCTGCCCAGTTCTGGGGCTGCTGGACTCACCCTCATCCAGCCAAACCCTCCCCTGCCACCCAAACGAGCACAACAGCAGCTTTCTCTTACCTGCCTCAGCTGTCCCTTGGGCAGGGGGGGTTATTTCCTGCCCAAAGCCTGGCTGAGCACCATCATCCTGCCCAGAGAAGTCCAAAGGGTCAAGGTTCACCCTGTGCTGCCTGCCCTGCAGCCAGGCTCTGAGCGGGCAGGTCCCTGCAGCACCCAGCTCTTGCAGAGCTCTCCTCCCAAAACCCAGCACTCAGCCCCCACTCAGGGCAGTTTATGAATCTCCCTCAGCTCGTGGATGACATCTGAGGGTCCTGAGGGAATATTGGTGCAGCTACTGGCACAGGGCACATGATCTTGCTGGTGTGGCTTCACCAGGCACTGAACATCAGCTGGACCATGGTAGCTCAGGTCATTAAAATGCAAATTAGGAACAACTGCAGCAATTTGATCACGGGTGATCCTCCAGCTCCTCTTAAACAGCTTTGGATTCACTTTCCTCCATCAGTAATGGAGTGAAGCTGCTGCCAGTTTTTGCCAAGTGCTTTGGTTTGCACAGATGAGGAGCACGAGGCCAGAGTAGATTTCTTCTTCCTGCCTTTTGTCTCTTCTCTTTAAACCTGCAAGAGTTTAAACCTGAGTCAGGACAGAACAGGCACTCCTCATCTGATTTCATCCTCCAAACTATCTTTTTCATAACTGCCTCAGCCCCAGAAGCTGTTTCTTCTTTGTCTCACCCCAACAGCAGCTGAAGCAGCTCTAGAGCAACGCAGATGTTGTCCATGGAGCAGCTCAGATCTTCCCACCAGAGCTACATCACCATGGTGCCAAACTCTGTGTTGCAATGTAACTCCACTGGCTCCAGTGGTATTTGTCCTCCTTGTCACCACACCTCACGAAGGACATGCTGGGAAGGAACAAAAGCAGAGCAGCTTCAGTGCTCCAAGGGTTGAGGGTGACCACAGCAAGGTCCATCAGCAGTGCTGAAAGAGGAAAAGCAATCAGTCAGGTCCCAGGTCCACCCAGAGCATCAGGAGATAGAGACAAATCCACAAGGTGGGTCTGAGATGTCCATCTAGAAGCCAAGCTACCTCCAGCAGAGGTCCCAGAGCCATCCAGCAGACACAGCTACAAACCCAGGGACTGGGTTTAAATGGAGCTCCTCAGCCTATAGGCAGAGGGAGAGGGTGCTGATTCCAGGTGAGGCTGCCCAGGGACATTAGGATCCACTTAGGGCCTTGGCTTTCTAGATGAGGTCAATGTTTCTGTAGGTGGGTTTCTTCATGCTTGGTGGTCACAGGTGGAAGAATGGGGTTGTAAAGACAACAGCAACTTCCCAACCCTCTCTTTCACCTCGGACCAAATTCCCACTGCCTTTCACACAACAAACTCAGGAAACTCAAAAGGAAAATTCCCAATGTTTATCTAAGCACTCCCCACCATTTTTAAGCCACAGTCCTGACATGGGCCATAGAAACCTCCATGTTCCTGAGGCATGTTGTCAGATTTCCATAACCCAAGCCACTGGCAAGGGAACCTATCTGCTCCAGCCTTTGTTCCAGCAGCCTGGATCTGGCCAGGGTGATGCAGAACCTTGGCCTTGTAGGAGCACAGAGACCCTGGCAGCCCTGGGAGGATGTCTGGTGGGGGAGCTTCCAGGAAGCTGTGCTCTTCTGATCCCATCAGGCTTGTTTGCTCTGCCTCCATCCACCGAGGAATTAAGGAAGCAGCAGCTCTCCAAAGTGCCAAAGGCTGGATGTCACCCAGTGTGGCTCCACAAGGGTTTCTAAGAGATGAAGATGGTGAAACCTGGGATCCCAGGCAGAAACGCCCCAAAGGTTTGAGGTCAGGGCTGAAGAAAATTGGTCTCAGAAAAGACCTTCTCCCCTGACCAGTAATACGTGACCTACCTTGTGCATCCTCCACTCCAGAAGTGCTTCAGGACCCTCTGCAAGGAGCTGAGTTTGGCTGGGGGCAACCTTCTGCCTGTCCAGCACCCTCTGCTCCAAGCCCATCACAGATGGAGAAATCTGATTTATTTGGCCTTGCATAAAGCAGCAGAAATGACTTCCACACCTGGCCTCCAGCAGAGGACCAAAGTGACATCTTAATGGCACCTCAGCTGCACCCCTGAACGGAGAGAACCAGAGCCCAAACTGCCAGTTCCAGCTTCTGCCAGGGAGCATCAAGATTCTTATTCCTCCTGCTTCAGACCTCAGCTCATTCCTCTTTGTAGGAATCTGCCAAAAGGACTCAACAGGGACTGTGGAATAGTTTTATCCAATTATTTTTTAACTCCACCTGAGATTCCTGGTGAGGTCTGGACACTGTCAAGGAAAGCAAGGTTGGCTTTGTGTCCATCACTCCAACTATTCCCTGGGAAGCAACCCAAAGAGCTCAGGCTCTTCCCTTTTATGCCTCTGTTCCCCATTCCAGATCAACGTGGACATGACAAGAAAAATGGAAACATTCCAAAACAAAATTTCCCTCCCCAAATCTGTTTCTGTTGAATCATGTCAAGACCTGATGTTACAAGAAGAGTACAGTAAAACTATTTTCTTTTTTTCTGATTTAATGGAAAACAGTGAAACTAAAAAGGAATAAATAGTCCCCCTAAAGGGAATGAAGATAAAAAGCTTTCAGAATTTCTATCAGAATGGAAAAAAAAACCACAAAAGGGAAATTGATCCTTGCCCAACAAAATGCTTCATCCTGAGAGAGTCTGAGGATGACACCAGGCTCTTTTTTAAGCCCTTCACCAATAGTGAGGAACTTCAGAAGGGACTCCTAAAATTAAATAAGTGGGCAAAAATCAGGCAATTCTCTGAGATCATTGTCTTAATGGATGGTGGCAGCTCCAGAAGCCAGTGGAGCTGGGTATGGTGGCACTGAGCATGACCCAGAGGGTGCTAGTTTGCTGCTATACAAGGAGGTGCCCAAATTTGGAGCATCACATGGAGGTCTGGCCACTGTGCCTCAAGAGAGGGAGTTACAGATGGTCCAGGGAAGGGCAACCAACACAACTGAGGGTGTGGAGAGGCCGGTGGAGAGGCTGCAAAGACAATTTCCTCAGAAATGACACATTTTTTTTCAAACTGTTGAAAACCATCTCACGTTCTTTGACTAAAAACTAATTCCCGTGACAGCCTCTCTGCATCCAGGCAATCTCACTGCAACCAGGACATCCCCCGAGGAAGAAAGTGCTGATTTCACCTCTTCCACCCTTCTTTTGCTTCTCCTTGCACAACTGAGTGGCTGCTTGGGAGACATCAGGCTCCAGAGACCCAGGGCAGGTTGGACTGCACACCCAGGATCGACTCCTGGGTCGGATCCTCGGGTGGAAACTCTTGGCCAGTTTTCCTCATGTTTCTCATTTGCTGTGGACATCCCCCTGGAAGGGCACCAGGGAGTGTGTGATCTGCTGCTGAATCATAGCAGAGGCTGGCAAATCCAGGAGCTGACAAGCTTGTGCTGAGGGTAAGGCCACTGGGTCTTATGTCATTTTTGGCAGCAGGGGAGAAGAGGACACGAAGTGCCAAACAGTGTTGCTGGGGTTGGCTACCTCTGCAAAGGGTGCAGGGACAACACAAGAGGGCAGGAGAAAATCAAACACACAGGTGGAATTTTGTTTGGAAATGAGCAGCAAAAACCTGATGCCTCTGGTGTGCTGATAGCTGACAAGTTAGAGAGTCACAGAATGGTGGAGGTTGGACCTCTGGAGATCACCTCAACCAAGCCCCCTGCTCCAGCAGGTCACACAGAGAAGGTTACCCAGGGTCACAGCCAGGTGGGTTTGGGATCTCTCCAGAGCAGGAGACTCCACAGCCTCTCTGGGCACTGCCCCCTCACACCCAAGAAGTTTCTCCTCCTGCTCTGGTGGCACCTCCTGGGTTCCAGTTGGTGCCCGTTGCCCCTTGTCCTGTGGCTGGGCACCAGTGACCAGAGTCTGGCCCCAGCCTCTTGACACCCACCCTTTAGATATTGATGAACACTGATCAGATCCCCTCTGAGGCTTCTCCAGCTGAACAGCCCCAGGGCTCTCAGCCTGTCCTGGCACAGAGATGCTCCAGCCCCTCAGCAGCTCTGTGACCTCCGCTGGACTCTCTCCAGTAGTTCGTTGTCTCTCTTGAACTGGGGAGCCCAGAACTGGACCCAGCACTCCAGATGTGGCCTCACTAGGGCAGAGTAGAGGTGGAGGAGAACCTCCCTCGATCTGCTCACCACAGTTTTGTGAATGCACCCAAGAATTTGCACCCAAAGACTCCATGAGAAAGAACAGGGGACACTAAAGGGTGAGACAGTGGCAGTGGAAGGAATTATTTGGGTGATGAATACACAGGGATACAGAGAAATGCAAACATCTAGACCAGCCCTGCTCTTTCACCAGCTGGAGGGTCACCAGGAGGCAAACAACCTCAGCTCAGTCTTATCATGCTCACCAATCTTCTATCAAACAGTATTATTAATGAGAACATTAATAAGGAAAAGGGTGACATCAAGTGATGGGAATTTGGTGGTCAAACACGATGGTGTTGATAAAGTCTGCTAGGGAGATTACTGAAAGCAGAAATGCCATTTCAGAGCCTAATTCCTGCACACAAACCCCCAAATCCACTTGGGCACTGTCAAAACCCTTTTGAGTAGCTGCAGGCTGGACACGTCCAGAATTATGGTAGATTTAATTTCATAGTGGTCATGAAATTCCAGCTTGAATCACTGAAATTTATTTACCAGCCTTATAATTTAGGGTAGAAAGGGGGATTTTGGGATCATAGAAAGGTTTGGGTTGGAAGGGACAGGGTGTCCAACCTCACCTGGAATGGTTCCCGGGATGGAGCATCAACCACTTCTCTGGGCAACCTGGGCCAGGGGCTCACCACCCTCGAAGCAAAAAAATATCTTCCTTCTATCCAGTCTAAATCTCCCTCTTTTAGTTTAAAATCATCACTCCTGGTCTTGTTGCAACGTGCTTGAGGTCAGGCTCCTCACATCCACTGGGATTCTTGCTGTGTCAGGTATTAAGCAGGCAGACTTGGCCCAGAGTGGGTGTCTCCTTTTCCTCTCCTTCCTCCTCCACCACCGTGCTTAACCCAACGCTGAAGAGTCGTTTGCAACACTGCAAGCTCCAAGTTCATCAGTGGGAAGGGGAGAGAGGCCAGTCCTACAGGTTGCCATCTGGCTCCAGTTCTCTGTGGCAGCAAGACAGGTGAAGGCTGGTTCTAGTTGACCCCAATTCCTCAAATAGCCCCAATTGCTGAGGAGATGGCTAAATAGCAGTCTCCAAATCCACCCAGAATGGACCCAGGTGTCCTGGTGCCCTATGGCCTGGGACAGAAACCTCTTAGCACCCCTGTCTTCCCTCCAAAGAGCACTGACAGGGTCTTACTTCAGAGAGGATCTGTCAGCCTGAGAAGTTTAAAAGCTCTGGATCAAATTCTTAATGACCCTGGACGGACACAATAGGGGCTGTCAGCACACAACAGCTCAGACTCTGCCATTGTCAGAGGGACCCAAGTGTTAAAATCCCACTCGGCTCTGCCAGGGAAAGTCGACTGCTGGAGAGGGAGGGATCCTACTGGTCTGTTTTTTCCTTTATAAAAAGGTTAAAACCAGGTCAAACTTCATAAGTGCCATTTTAAAGAAGATCTAGGCACAGGTAAGAGGCAAAAAGATTGGTCTTGTTTACAAAGAATTGTCATTTCTCCTCAGTCACAGGGTTTGTGCAGTTCTAGGTGGCCACCTTCAGCAGAACAATCATTTAAAGAATGAGAATATCCTGTTAGTGATATTAAGGTCTCCTTTCTTCCCATCCCCGACTCAAATTAAAAGGTTAATTTTGATTGTCTATAGAAATGAGATACTCCACAAAAACCTTTGGGTTTGAAAGAAGTTTCAGCTGACACCAATTTCTTTTTTTTTTTTTTGCTTTTAGTCCCACAGAAAATTCACTTTGAGTTATCCCAAAACAAAGGGAAAAGAATAATCCTTGAAGTGCCAGAGAGTGAGAAGAGCAGACATCTGCAGAGCTCCAGTCAGGGGCAGTTTCTCCAGGCTAGCTCATCCTTCTTCACATCACATATTCCAGGTCTTGAAAACCAAACCTGTGTCCTTCTTCCCATTTTTATTCTGGAGCTACAAGAAGCGTGGAGGACCATGGAGATGAGCGAGCTTGCTTTGATGTGCACCCAACAGACCATCCTCTGGCCCTTGGGGAGCAAGGGTTTCAACTTTGACTCCATCCAAGCCTCCCTTGTGCATCAGGGCACACGGGAGAGGAGCAGTCTGTCCTCCACAACCATACCTCCATCATTGCACAACCATGATACCCAACAGCAGAGAAGGTCTCACATCAACCTTGGTGCACCAGTACCCAACGTGCAACCTCCAGATGGCCATTCCTTCTTCCCATTCCATGGCAAAGCCCCCCAGCTCTGCCTGGCATGGCTGCTTGGGACATCCATCAGCTGGTGTCAGACTCGATGTGTGTCTCAGCCTTGCCCTCTTACCCCCGAGATGATGTCAGGGAGAGGTTGGCCCAGTGGCCAGCCAAAGATCTGTCACTGGTCCTGCCAGAACTAACAACAAAGACAAATGGGCCCATCACAGTAAATGGCTCTTAATGGGCTGCAGGAGGCAATTGGTCGAGCCCTGCTGGCTGGGCACCATATGTGAATTCTTCACTAATCACTTCAAATTGGTCCAATTTGTTCGAGAGCTGTGTAGGGACTTGTGCACCAGCAGCCCTAGAGTTTGAACATGACCAGAGAGCCTTGCATGGAAATAATTTTGCACTTGTGTGGATGCTTCCTGGGGCTCCAGTGAAAATGGAGGAGAAAAAAAAAAAGAAGCTGCAAAGAGGAAGCTGGAGCTTTCAGCTGCACGACTGGGGCTTTTCATCATTTTTCACTTAATGCTCCTTGTCTTGAGGAGGAAAAAAAGACGAGGATCTAAAGAGATTGGATGTGAATGAAGGAGACAGCCAGGTTCCAGGTGATGGCTAAAAGCAGCCTTGATCTAGCACTGCAGACACGCTGCTCCTTGCAGGATGGGACCCTGCCCACCAGAGCTCCACCACGGAGCTGGGGAGGAGGAGGTGAAGGAGAAGTGGTCCAAAAGGAATGCTGGGGAAAATGAGCCTTAAGGAAGAACTTTCATGGGTGCGAGGATGTCTGTGAGGAGTCAGGGCTGGGATAGTGATGTGCAGGGTGGATTGTACTGCAGCTTAAATCCTTCATCCATTGTGAGGCTCGTGCTGTCCCTGAAAGCCCCAGCTCCTGGAGATGCTTGTGGAGAGGAGATTTCCTCTTTCTGGCATCTCCAAAGCTTGGACGTGAGGCTTGTGGACATAGAACACACCCCAAAAGATGTGGATTTTAGAAAGATCTTGTCATTCTGGGGAGAGAGAGAAAGGATTTATAGGTCTTTTAATACCTAATACTAAAATTTGAGAAATCTGGGGTGAAATTCCCGTCTGTGTCAGGGCGAGGGGGTGAGCCTGGCCCAAGCAGGGAGGTCCCTTCCGTGTTAGCTCCCCTGGCTGTGACACGGGGCACCTTGGCTGATGGAAAAGGGCAGGAGGATCTCCTGCAGACCTGGGAGCCAACCCAGAGCACCCATCTGCCCCAGCAGGGAGATTAAGTCACACCTGCAGCCTGAATGGCACTAGGAAGATAACAACCAGCTTCCTGCACCCTTTATTCAAAAATAAGCTACTTAACCCCCCTTTTAAACCCTGCCCTCCTACCCCCTCCCAGCCCCTCTGTGACCATCTCGGCAGTCACACCCGCTATTGAAAAGCAGCATTGTTCTGCCCCTACCTTGCCTTCACCTCTCTCCTGTGATCAGATGTTATGGCTCTAATTATCTTGCTCTCTGCCTTCTGGACTATCAAGACATTCAATCAAAGGTCACTTGGGTCATCTTTCATTGGGAAGAGGAGACGTCACCAGGAAGGTAAAGTTTCGGAGCATCCTTTGATGCTAAGCTAGCAGGAATTACAGTCCAGCTCTCCTGGGGGATTCACCACTCATGGCTGCTCCAAGGCACTCAAAGGCTTCTCTCTTGGACTATTTTTTTTTAACTATCAAAGTCTTGAAGACTCTGCAAGTGCCACGAGAAATAAGAGGGATATAACAGCACAGACAGCCACTGGGTCTCCTGGAAAAGGAGCTGTCACCCTCCTGCCAAGCACTGGGCAGAGGTATCAGGACAGTCCCCGTTGACAGCTTGTGTCCTCCTGGCTCTTTTTGAGCAAGATGTTGGATATTCTATTGATTTATAAACTTTAAACACCAGCCATGGCCAGCTTGGGTCTTCTCAACTTGATGGTAGGATCTGCTGCACTCAAAGATGTCCTGGGAGGAGGTCACCATCCTCCAGAGTCATGCTGCAATAGCCATCATGCAAGTGGGGTCTTGAAGATTGTGTTGGACACATCTCTTACTGTGTCTGGCCAGAGCTTAGGAGGGAAAAAAGGCTCAAGAGCACCCAAACTGGAAGCAAATTTTAAGAAGAATTCAATGCCATGGGAGCTGAAAGCTTTGAAAAACCAAGGCACTCATTTAAGGACTCTACAGACTGATGTAAGGTGCCCAGAGGTGGATCTGACTCCAAGCTCTCTGCAGAGGGCCTGGGCCTCACCCCAGAAACCTGGAAGAGGGTAACAAGGCAGCCAAAGTGCTTTAGTTTCTACAAGTTAAGAAAGAGAGACGAATTCTCCTGTGTGCTGCTGAGACCCACAACAGAGGTGCCCCCAGTGCTGGTGTCTCTGGCCTCACTGCATGCAGAACGATGTGGAGCCTTCAGCCCAGCTCCAGCCTGGAGGTCCTGGCAAGCTGAAGGGAAGGACAGCCCAGCGTTGCTGCATCATCCTTCCTGAGGGCTCCAAGGACTGCAGATTAAAGAACTTCCTCATCCACAGAGTGCTCTCTGGGACAAGGTCTTTCCTCTTTGGTGCCTTCTTCTAAACCAGTTTTCTTTCTTTTCTTCCACCCTCCTTTTCCTGCTCTTTTGATAGCCACAGCTTTTATGTAGGTGCAGAGGCTTGGCACCTTCTCTGTGATGCTTCCCTGTATTGTCTCCTTTTCTCTCAGATAAGCTTCTTCCACCTTGAATAGGAGAGAAAAAGGAGGAGCCAGTTGTGAAAATTAAAAAGAAAACCAAATGTCCTAGAAGGACTCAGCTATGACCCACTAATTTTGCAGAAAAAAAATGCTCAGCCATTAAAGTAACAGAAAACTGGAGAGTTAGTCAACATTTTTTACCTGGAATGCTTCTCCAGAGGATGCATTTCCCTCTGCACTGGTATCTGTCTTCAGCAAACACTGGTTTCAAGAGAAGGTCTGAATTCTGAAAATGGGAAACACTCGTTGAAATCTCATTGTAGCAGTTCTGGGCACTGAGTTTTAAGACATAAGTGAATCTGAAAAGACAACACCAACAATAAAGAGGATTAAGAAAACACAATATAGGAGGAAAGATTCTGTGTGTCCTCATGCCAGGAGCCGCCGTTTAGCCTTGGGCGAAGAGGCTGAAAAGTGCTATTGTTGCAGAAGTGCAAGAAAGTGCAAAATCGTGTCCACTCTGTGCAAACTGGGGTGGGTCGACACGGCCCAGCCTTAAAAGAAGGTGCAGAAGTGGTGGGGCAGAAAGCAGCCCTGGGTTAGTCTACAAGAGGAGTAGAGAAGGGAGCCAAGATCTGTCCCATTGGAGATGCTGAGAGAGAGTTGGTCCCCAGGGCTCCTCCAGCATCCAGTGGAGAGGATATGAAGGGGGACAAACCACCCTTTGAAGTTGTCCTTTTCCATCCACGGGTGTAGAAAGAGCCTACAGAAGTTAACTTGGTCACCTCCATGAAGAAAATCAAGTAGCAATGAGTCCAGCCTGTGGCACAGAAACCCAAATCCCATAAAAAGGGTATTTCCCTTCCTCTTCCCTAATTCCTTGGCTTGGGGGAAGTTTCCACCTGTTTCACAGAAGGGAGGTGAGTCCTCTGGCCCTGCACCACGGGTGAGCAGGGCTCAGCTGAGGACCTTTGCAGAGATGGCCTTGCTGTGCATTCCAGTGCTGCAGATGCCCTGCACCAGTCTGTGCCCCCTCTCCCCAGGGCAGACCCACGCTGGAAATCTCCTGGCTGACAAGAGGGGACACTCGCTTAGTGCCCCTTGGGCCATGCAAAGGAGATGGGAAAAATTCAAAGAGGAGAGAGAGGGACTTAAAAAAGCACAAAACCTCTCCATTAAGGAGCCTGGAAAGGGAGAAGAGACAGACTTAATCTGATTGTGTGGGAGAACATAATCACCAGGGATTGGCGCCGGGGTATCGATCCCAAGCGTGGCTGCAGGGGCCAGGATTTTGGTGCAGGCTGGAGAGGTTGTTGATTTGTGGAGCTCCCGTCGATTTTGGGGCACGGGGGAGCCAAGGGAGGATGGGCTGGGATGCAGTCGGTGGGGCCAGGGGAAGGAAAAGCCGCCTGTGCCTTTAATTTCTGCAGCCCAGGTTTTAGAAATGCAGCTTTGCTTGGAATGCTGCTGAGTGTGTAGCCCTGGGACAACTGCGATCCCTTTGATTTGGCAGACTGGAGCCTCTGCAGGTTGCTTTGTGGGTGTATTTCATAAGAAAACAGAGGAGGCAGCAGTCCTGCCCTGTAACAGCCTCCAGACATTCTGGCCGGGTGCTGCCAAAGCAACAGCCAAGAAAGGCACCGCCTGGAAGAGTGGAGTTTCAAGAAAGCCTTCTCTGGTCGGGAGGTTTGCCCAGCTTGCAGAAACCTTGGCTGCATTCTGGTTTCTCCATTCAACGCAGAGGCAGAAAGGTTCCTGCAGGTAATTACATAAATTCTGCCTCCCTGCCCCCTCTCTTCCACCTTGGTTCGCTGCTCGGCGGTGCCGAGATGGAGCAGGAACCTGCACGCTCTGGGAAATGCAGTTGCCATTCAGATTTCCAAGGTGGAACCTCAGCTCCACCACGAGGAGCTGCGCTGGTGGTTGGGCAACACGTGGCACCCAAAGCCCTGGTGCCCATCTCAACCTGAGAAGCTGGGCTGTAGGTCTTCAAAAGGGTTTTGACACCAACGCTCGGGAGAACCTTCAGTCAAGGCCCTGAGATGGGTAAATGCAGAAACTGGGAGTTCCTGATGGCATCAGGGCTACGGTGCAGCATCTCACAGACTTAACCAGGGCTGCCCAGTGCCCAACCTGCCACCAGAGAGGGGTTCTCAGGGTCTTGCACCTTTTCCTCTGGTCTAGGCCAGGGATCTAGGAAGACAGCATGCCCAGCAGCCCAGCGCTCGCCGTGTCGTGTCACATGAGGATGTAAATTCACGTGTTGTGAACCAGTGCCAGGCAAATTCCCCACCAGCTGGCTGGTAAGGAGTAACAGCATGCCCTTGGGGTGACTCAGCTTTTCCTCTGAGCCCTTAATCACAGTCGTTCAGCAGCACCTCTCCACCACTGTGCATCCTCCGTACCCCAAAGAGACGAGTCTCTGCCCCGGCGGCTGTCCCAACACGCCTCTGGTTCCCTCTTTCACTGAGAAAGGATCCGTGCTGGATGCCCTGAAGAGAGATGGGGTGATGGGGGAAATGGTGGGTGCTGCTCCTGTTTGGGTGCTGAATGTGAGGGGCCACGGTCGCCCCACACGTGTCCCCCAGGGCGGGTGAGAGCGCGAGCTCGGCGCGGTGCAGATGGAGGTGTCTGTCTCTGGTGTCTCTTCACTGTCCAAGTGAAGCAAGCTGGAAGTGGAGCTGAAACAGAACACCATCTGCAGACACCTGAAAAAGCTGGAAAAGTTTGAGGCTAGCTCCAGAATCAAAGGCTTGGCCCAAAATACGTCAACGCTCATGGAAAGACTCCCATAGACTGCCCTGGATTTTCCATTAGGTCTGCAGAGCTCGGGCCTAGCGCTGTGTCTCTCCAGCTGTCTCCCAACCCAGGATGGTTCCTTTGGCTCCAATCCTGGCTTGCCACCCTCCCCAGCCAGGCCCCTGGCTCGGCAGCCCATGGGCCAGACCATGCTGCACCTGCTACGTGACACACACCTCGCCCCAGGACCTGATCCTGCAAGGTCCTGAGTGAGAGCCATAGAATCACAGACTGTCTGGGCTGGGAGGGGTCTCCAAAGGTCATCTAGTCCAACACCCCTGCCATAAGCAGGGACATCTCCAACTGGACCAAGCTGCTCAGAGCTTCATCCAGCCTGATCTTGGATGTCCCCAGGGATGGGGCCTCCACCAGCTCTCTGGGCAGCCTGTTCCAGTGATCTGTCACACTCATATTGAAGAACTTTTTCCCAAGGTCTAACCCAAATCTGCCCTTTTCTAGCTTAAAGCCATTATCCCTCGTCCTGTCACTCCCAACCCTTGTGAATAGTCCCCCCCCTGCTTTCCTGTAGCCCCTCTCAGGTACTGGGAGGGCGCGCTAAGGTCTCCCCAGAGCCTCCTCTTCTCCAGGCTGAACAGCCCCAACTCCTCAGCCTGTCCTCACAGCAGAGCTGCTCCAGCCCTCGCAGCATTTCTGTGTCTCCTCTGGCCACACTCCAACAGCTCCACGTCCTTCTTGTGCTGGGGGCTCAGAGCTGGACACCGACTGCAGGGGAGGTCTCCCCAGGGCAGAGCAGAGGGGCAGGATCCCCTCTCTCCATCTGCTGCCCACGCTGCTCTGGATGCAGCCCAGGATGGGATTGGCATTCTGGGCTACCATGGGGCGCTAGGGGCTCATGTCCAGCTTCTCATTGACTAGTCCCCCCAAGTCTTTTTCCCCAGGACGGCTCTCCAGCATGTCCTCCCCCAGCCTGTATGGGCAATGTTGGTTGCTCCTCCCCAGGTGCAGGACCCTGCCCTTGGTCTTGTAGAACCTCCTGACGTTCCTCTGAGCCACCTCTCCAGCCTGTCCAGGTCCCTCTGGATGGCTTTCCACTGGATGGCTGAGCCGAATTAGCTCAGCTCAGCCCTTCAGCCAGAGTGGCCAACGTGAGACTTGGGCACTTCTACATCAAGGGAAAGTCCTGGGCAGACTCAGCAGGGCTGGGAGAATCACTGCTGGGTGGGACACCCGCTTTCACTGGGAGAGCTGAGGGCTCTGGGCACCGTCAGCCACTGCTCCTGCTCCTCAGATTGGGCTGGAATGGGACCAGGGCAAGGAGCAGAGAGCCAGGTTAGGTCTCTGTCCTGGCTCTGCTGCCATGGGAAGGATTTGCAGAGGTTCTGCTGGCAGGCTGGTGGCACTGAGCTAGCACTGCTCCTGCCAGGTACCTTCCCAGGCTCCATCACGTCAGATCCTCTACGAAAAGTACACGGTGCTGGAGTTCCACAGGTCATGAAGGAGGTCACAGAAACCCCTGTGGCAGCTACTGCTGCCTGTGTGGAGCTTTTCACCCGAAAAAAGATTGCAGCCAGATCTAGCTAAGGCCTGTCAAAGGGAGCAGCTCAGAGCAGCAGTGGCCCAGGCAGTCCTGTTGTCCTTCCAGGGGCAGAGAGGCTGCCCAGGTCAGCATGGTCCTCCAGCTCTCAGAGCCCTCCTGCTGCCCCAGACCAATCCTCCGTGGAGGATTTCCACACAACACAGGGAAATTCCTGCCAAGACCTTTTTCCTGCTGCCACACGGACCCTGGTGAGGCTGGAAAGCTGGGAGCTGGAGCCCTCACGGGACTGCTGAGGCAGAGTGGCTGCAGTCCTGCCAGCAGCGTGGATGAGGAACAGGATCAGTGGCAGGCTGGGTGAAGGGAGGAGCCAGGGAACGTGTTTTACAAGAGAGTTACACAACCCTGCACCTGGTGAAGAGGCTCCTGGCTCCCCAGTGGGTCCCCCAAGATTTTAGTGAAGAGGGAGAAATATGCACCTCGGTGCCATTGTGAATCTTGCCTTTCCAGGCTGAAATGATCTATAAATTGCATCCAAAGGGGAAAAGGTGAAGACAGAGGTGGAGGTGGGTGTCCCATGAAAGCAACAGCAACCCTGCAGGGTGGGAGGGGGAACCAGCTGCCCACCAGGCACAGGAGAAGGGACCCTCTGGGTCCAGAAGTATCGGTGTGCAGATACAGCACCCATCCTGCTGTGCAATCCTTCTCCCAAGTGCCATCATGGGGCTTTGCCCCCTCCCATAGTGATGTGGGTGCTGCTCTAGACCTCAGCACTTGGAGAGTCAGAAACCTCATCATCATCCTCGAGTTACTGCTGGCCAGCTCATCTCCCTGGCTTTGGAGAAGCTCAGGAAAGGGGAAATGAAGGACAGAGCCCAGTTCACACCCACATCCAGGGCTCTGCAGGCACTTTGTCCCTTCTGTAAGGAAAACTTTGGGGTGCACACCGGCATGGGGGGATGGCTCTCCTGGCTGTGGCAAACCAGGCAGTGCCTGGGCAGCTCGAGAAGTCACACCAGCTCTGGTACAACCAGTTTTCCTCACAGCTGAACCTTTCCTGCGCACCTCGTTCTTCTGGTAACTTCAGCATTTTCTGCCAGGCACTTTTGGTCATATGACCTCTCCAATTCTGGGTTTGTGTTCTCAAAAAAACAGTGAATCAGCCCCAGGGAGCCTGTTGCAAGGCCCCGTTGTGTCTGGGAGGCAGGGACCAAAGGAGGGGTGCTCAGGGCTTTGCTGGTGACAAGGGACAAGGAGGTGCACCCACGTCCACGCTGCAGCGGAGCAGCCGGGGCTGGAGCTTGGCCCAGCCGTGGTCAGCTCTGTGCAGGCAGCCTGGATGCTGCCACATCCCCCCGGGCTCCCCCGTTGCCTGTTTTCTGCTTTGATGGGATGCTCTTTGGGATCCCCACGTCGGATTCCTACGGCGTGGAAAGCAACGTGACCCCGCTGCGTGACTTGAGGCTTCCCAGGGCTGCCACAACACAACTAATAAATAATAATTACGCCGGGCTCAGAGAGGCTGACGTAGGAGTGGCTTGGCTGGAATCACCATCCCAGCCAGCCCAGCGTGGGCCTCGCTTATCCTCCCGAACTAGGCCAAGGAGGAGGAGGAGGAGGAGAGAAGAGGAAATCCACCGTGAACGTTCGCCGCCTTCCTCCTGTGTAGGAGGGAGCAGGAGGAGAGAGAGTCAACGCAGCAGCTCGGTTTTCTTCTGATACGAGGCCAATTGTTGCACTGGAGCTGCTCCTGGGATGAAGTCGGCCTGGTGTTTACATGAATTATTATTATTCATTAAGATTATCTTGTGGTTAAAACACAGGAGCGGGAAGTGAGCGATATGTTCCTGGCTCTGCCACCGACTCTCGAGCATGGCCCTGGGCAACTCACTTTCCCCCATTCCTTGCCGGAAATATATTTTCAAGTGAACGAAGCCTAGCATTGAAATGAGGGAAAAATGACACAGATTATGAACATCTGCATAAATACCTGATCGACATCCAAATCCTGCTGAGGAACAACAAAACAATGATCTCCAAGTTCAGCGAGAGCGGCTTTTGTTTCTTTTATTTGCTAATATAGCTGTGAATAGGGCTGGGGTGAAATGTTACAGCAATTGCTGGGGGCCTGAATTTTCAACTCATTCATATTCTGTCGGGGAGGCTGTGGAAAAGGAATGGGCACGGGTATTCACAAGCTGGAAATTTCCCAGTCTGAAAAGTCAGAGAAATAGGACTGAAAACGCTAAACAATGCAGAAGAAAAAGCATCACAACGAGAAGAGAAGATGCAAGGAAAAGATCAGGCTCCTTGTTGTGATCTGGTGATTTCACACTGCTGATAGAAGCAGAGAATCACAGAATCACAGAGGGGTTTGGGTGGGAAGGGAACTTTCAAGGTCCCCTAGTCCAAGCCCCGACAGCCCCAACAACAGCAGTTTGCCCAGAGCCCCGGCCAACCTCCCCTGGGATGGTTCCAGGGTGGGACATCTCCCACCTCTCTGGGCAGCCTGGGTTAGGGGCTCACCACCCTCAGTGTCAAAACTTTCTCCCCTCTCTCTAGCCTAAATCTCCCTCTTCTAGTTTCAAACCATCCCCCCTTCTCCTGTCCCAACAGCCCCTGCTCAAAAGTCCCTCCCCAGGTTTCTGACAGGCCCCTGGAAGTCCTGAAAGGCCACCAGAAGATCTCCCCGGAGCCTTCTCCTCTCCAGGCTGGACAGCCCCAAAGCTGTGAGCTCTTGCTGGAGAATCCCACTTTTTGGGGGGAATCTCTCCCAGCTCTGAAGCTGGCAGAGGGGCCGTGGCCCCTCATTCCCTGACCTCCCAGGGCTCTGTCCTGGCCTCTCTCTGCTGTGTGACAAACATTGTGGCTGTGCTCCAGCCTGTGAGGGATGAAGGGGTCACAGGCAGCTCCTGGACAGGTCCTCAGCCCTGGGGAGGCTGTGCTGGGATGAAAGGAGATCACGTCTGCTGTTCCAAATCTGACATCTTCTCCATCAAATCAAGGGCACGGGGTGCCTTTCAAAGAGCAACAACAACAACAACAAGAAAAAATCAAACCCAGCTATTTTAATTGACTCTCCCTTAGGGGAAGGAGGAGAAATGATGCAATTTTATGAGGGAGGTGGGGAGAGGGGTAGGATCGTGAACTGGATCTGGTTTTATGAATCAAATGGTTGTGAGTGTCCTCAGACCTCCTACTCCACGGGCTTAACGCAGCTCTAGGAGAAGGGTGAACCCTTTGTGACTTCCCTTTCCCCACCATGATTTATGGTGATCCCTCCGAAAGCCTTGTACGGCTTTCAGCATATTTTCTTGCTCAGCCAGGGCATCCTTTAATTATCCTGTTTGTAAATTTGCAATTAATTAATTAGCCTGTGTCTGAAAGGGCTTAGAAAATGTAAGTGTGGCTGAGTATTGTTACTGTCAAGTTCAATTATTATCATTAAATATTTATCTAGCATTGTAACTAGTGGCTGGCGTTTTAGAGAGATTAAGAAAGATACTGCTCCTGCCTGGAAGGGCTTGTCATCCAAATTAGACAAAGAGAGAGCACAGAGATTGACAAAAGAAAAGGACCGAGATGGAAAGGATTGAGACACCATAAATAAAGAGAGTTGTGAGTCATATTGTAAGCAAATACCTCTGAGCAGGAGGCTGAGGAGAGAGGCAGGAGTAGAGCAGGGCCACCAGTTAGATCAGACCTGTCAAGATGCTGCTTTGCAGCCCTGCGAGGACCTCCCCGTGGAGGATGATACCTGACGCTGCCTCTTTGCAGGACTTTTCTAACCACGAGGGGTTCTGCCCTCGACTCCCTGCAGGTAAATGCAGCCCCACAAACCCTCCCCTGCTCCCCTGGGCCCAGGGCAGCAGCGATGCTCCAGCCAGTTACCTCTGGGGGCTCATGGAGCGAGGGGGATGTGAGTGCTTTGCAGCAGAAGTGCGTGAGCTTAGAAGGGCAGGGGGATTTTTGCTGTTGTTTGGCACTTTGAGGGCATATTTTGGCCCTGTGGGGGTAGATGTGCCAGCCCTTCCCTCTCCTCCACGCCGCTCACCAGCACCTTCCCTCGCTCCTGGCCCGGCTCCAATCACTCCTGGGATCTCTGGGCAGGAGGAAGGTGGTTCTTGAACCCCGGGCGAGCTTGGGGAGGTTTGGCAATGGGAATGCCCACCGAGGGTGGGGTGCATCCCTCCCCCTGCCCACCCGGTTCTTCCGAGGAGGAGGAGGAGGAGGCGGAGGAGGAGGAGGAGGAGGAGGAGGAGGATGCTGCGTACCTTCTGTCCCGCCTGGCCCTGGCCAGCCCAGGCTGCTGCTGAGCGTGGGGAACACTCCCTGGGTGACACGCTGCCTCTGGGACATCCTTACCCAATGATGCTGCTGTGAAGGAAAAACAAACCAGAATCCCGTGCTCTTTATTGCACCTTACGAGGTGACATGGTTATAAAAATACAGGGCAGCGAATTTGCCAAGCAGGGAATGGGAGTGAGCAAGAGGAGTCGGTTTCCTCCACGTGTTGGCTCGTTGGCCTTATGCAAATCTCAGTAATATCCATTTCTCTTGCTTTAAAATCTGAAAACACCACTGCTGCTCTGCCTGGGTCTTGGTCTTACGGGGCTAACTCAGAAATCACACCAGCCTGTTCCGTGCTGCCTGCACATGACCTCACATATTCTGCAGTTGGTGCTCAAGACCTGACCTAAACAGGGCCCTTGTCACTTATTCTCAAGAATAAGGGATCTTCCTGTCTTGGGACTTTCTATCTATTTAAGACAAATGATGCTAGGTGGAAAATAATCTTGGATTTTCTGGTCTTTGCTCCAGATGTCACTTTTGGACTACCTGGAGTGCTGAGAAATTGTACTCAGTGATAAGCAACACGAAGGTAAACGGGGTTATAATAAACCTTAATGGTTATCTGGTGCTCTATAATTCCAAAAGAACTAATCAAGCGTTAATTAATTCTTATAATGGCCATCTAAATGGAGATGGGGAAGCTGAGAGGTGTGCTTTGCCCAAGGCTTAGCAAGAACAGGGTCAGATCTAGAGCCTGAGGACTTCTGCCTTCAAAGCCCTACCCCCGGTTCGGTCCCTGCCCGCGTCCACGACGCCCGTGACCTGGATTTTGGAGGCACCTCAGGCTGGAGGGACGGGCATGTTGAAATCCCAGGGGAGCAGTGTTTACTGGCAGGCCGCCTCCACACGCCACACGGTGGCATGTGGCAGCCTGGGCAGCCGTGACTGCGAGGTGGGTCACAGCCCAGCTCTGGCCAGCTCAGCCAGCCAGCAGCTGGAAGGAATGCAGCAGCCAGCCAGGCCCCGAAGTGGGACGAGCCCTCTGGATTTAGGGACAAAAGGAAAAAACAGAAAAAATGAACCCAAACTGACCCAAAACCTCAAAATGGGCAAAACAGGCTCACAGAATCTGCTGCCAGCGAGTTCTTGCGGGGCTGCTCCTGCCCCACCGCTGCCCACACGAGGATCAGAGGATGGAGTTTCCTTAAATACTTTCTGCCTTCTGGGGGAGATTCAAATCCCAGCAAACCAAGAGCCTGGCGAGGCTCCACGTGTTTGCATCTCGCTGGCCCAGGACTCCAGAGGGATAAAATATGGGCTGGGTGGCTCCTCGACCTCGAGCTAACTCCTTCCCAGCTCATCCAGGTCTATCTCGAGCGTGCTCCAGTCCCACCAGCAGCTCCAGCACAGAAGTTCCTGTGGAGAGCAAACGTGATTACACAGAGCCCGGCCGTGTCTCTGTGGTTTTCTCTCACTACCAGGCTTGTCGACATGGAGCCACTTTGGAAAATTAATTCAAATTAATTAAAAGCATGAATTTAAAGTTGATCAGTTAAAGCCCGTTAAACTCATGATTCAGATTTCGGAATTAAAATGGTTTTAATTTAATCTAGTTCAACACACTCTCAAAGTAAATTAAACCAAACCACATTAAAGCTATTTTAATTCTCAATAAGCATGTTTAATGTGGTTTAATTTATCCACTTTCAAAGTGAATGCAGATTAACCTTCCTGAATGTCCCCAGGTAGACAAACCCTGCTATAGGAAGCAAAGATGCAATTTAAGTCCACCAACAAAACCGATCAAGAGTTTTGATCTGGACTGGGACCAAGCCTTAATTTAACTCTCTCTCCCAGATACGTCCACACTGCAATTTCAGGGCTGGCAGCAGAGCCATCCAGTAGCCCAGTAACTGTAACCCAGCCAGGGTGGCTAGTGGAAGCTGCAGGCTCCAACAGGGCTGCTCAGCCTGCCAGGGACCCTCAGGCTGCTGGGCTGAGCTGCAGCCCGTGTCCTCCTGGTGGGTTTTGTTCCTGGGGTAGGACAGGTATAAAATCACAGAATCACAGAAGGGTTTGGATGGGAAGGGGCCTTTCAAGGCCTTCGAGTGCAACCCCCCTGCAGGGAGCAGGGACAGCCCCAACTAGAGCAGGGTGCTCAGAGCCCCAGCCAACCTCCCCTGGGATGGTTCCAGGGTGGGACATCTCCCACCTCTCTGGGCAACCTGGGCCAGGGGCTCACCACCCTCAGCAGCAAAAATTTCTTCCTTCTCTCCAGCCTAAATCTCCCTCTTTCAGTTTCAAACCATCCCCCCTTGTCCTGTAATTCCTGCTGAAAAGTCAGTCCCATCTTTCTGACAAGCCCTGTTTAAGTCCTGAAAGGCCACCAGAAGGTCTCCCTGGAACCTTCTCCTCTCCAGGCTGAGCCACCCCAACTCTCCCAGCCTGGCCCCCCGGCAGAGGGGTCCCACCCTCAGATCATTTTTGTGGTACTCCTCGGAGGGCGAATCGTCCCCGCAGGGACAGCTGAGATGCTGCGATGCCATCTACAGGGGATAATTCAGCTCAGCACAAGGTCCACGGGGCCAGATTCGGCTCTGCTCCCTGTCAGCCCAGGCCAAGTGCTGCCAAGGAGCCCAGTGCCTGGCACTTTGGTGCTGAGCTCGTTTGGAAGCTCAGACCTCTGTGGAGCTGCTTAAAGAAAGGAGCTCTTTGAAAACGCAGAGCCTGGGGGTGATGGCTGTTGAGCTCTCCTAGAAACCCAGACCTCAGACTGGTTCAAAGGTATCAGACAGCCCTGAACACTTCCAAGAGCAGAAGTCTTCTCCTAGGACATTTCCCAAGCATGCTCCATTCCTTCTGAAAAACCATCAGTCACTTTGTCCTACGTCATCCGGAGCCGCTCTGCTGAGCAGGGAGCCACGTGAGCACCAGCTCCATTTCTGAGGTGAAACCTCTGCTGTGGTTTGCTCCGACATCCAAGTCATGAGGAATCAGCTCCTCGTCCCTGCGAGGAGGATGAAGGACTGAGAGGGCACCATTCCCTCCCCAGATGGATGCTCAGGCGCTCAGCACCGCTGGCACCACGGGGTCCTGCAGCTGGGAGCTGCAGCTCAGGGCTTGGAAAGGAAATTCTGGAGTGAATTTCTTTTTTTCTTTGGAAAACAAATTCCAGGGTTAGTCCCTTTTTACCTTCAGGCTGGGCTTGGTGCCCAGGTGCCTTCTCTGCACCCGAGATTCAGGGTGATTTTGTGCCAGTGTGTACTTAACCCCACACATAATAGCTCCCGAGTCGGTAGCTAATGCCATTAATTGCCCTCCCATTAACTTTCCCTTTCAGGCTGCCCAGGAGGAATCCCAGCAGGGGAATGTCAGCCCCGGGTCAGTGCAGAAGGGGACCTGTCCCCTCAGCCCCACAATTCCTGACCTCCACAGGAGCTCTGGTACAGTTCTGGCTTCACAGACGTGATCCAGCCATGGGCTCCCCACCCCGGGCTGGTGTCACCCAGCTCTGTGACAGGTCGAGCTCTGCCTCTGGTTGGGTCCCATCCCATGTAAAGCCTCCTTGCAGGGCAGGGTGAGCCCACCCAGACCGTGGATTTCTTGGCATACATATGTAATTTCTGCTGCCTCCCCCCACCCCAGGCATGCAGCTTGGGCTTTACATGATAGCAGGCACCCAGCCCTCCTCTCCCAAGCCTCTCCTTACCCCTGTCCCTCCCACCAGGGAGCAGGGAGATTTCCCTTCTGTGGTCTTTTCCCTTGCCTAAGTCACAGATGGCAGCAGCAAGACTCTCACAGCCACCTTGTACCTCCAAAATCTCAGAAATCAGCTACAGCCCCCAAAGCACAGAGCTCTCCATCTGAACAGCCCTGGCAGCTGCAAGTGTGCCCACCAGAGCAAGGACAAGAAGGGTGGAGGGTAGGGAGGAGAGGTAGCCCAGCATACCTCCATCTCAGGGGCTTAACCGAGGCTGGATTTGTGGGCTGCTGAGTAATTAGGAGAGAAGATCTTTATCAGCTAGGATCTGGGGCTGGCTGGCAGCTCCTGCTGTTGATATTGTGGCAAAAGTGGTGAAGGGTGAGCGAGCGGGGAGAGAAAAACAAGTCTGATCCCTGTAGACACCCCTGGAGGGTCCTGTCACCTCCTCACCAGCCCCCTTGGCTGACTACTGGGATCCAGCAGCAGGGCAGGGCTCAGCCCTCACCCTCCAGGGTCCCCTGGCACCACCTGGGGAACAGGCAGCCCTGGGTCCCCCTGCTCCAGGCTGGGACAGCAGCGGGGGGTGTCACTGACCCGGGGAGACATGCCAGAGCTGGGCTGTCACCAGAGCCACGAGGCTGGGGACACGCAGGGACACAGCTTGGGGACACACAGACACGAGGAGACACATGGCTTGGGACACAGCCATGCAGAGACACAGGGTTTGGGGGACACAGCCATGCAGAGACACAGGGTTTGGGACACACAGAGGGCTCCCAGCCGTGGTGAAACCCATGTTGAGGGCACTGCAAAGGGCCACGTGTCCAGCGTGGGGACAGATCTGGCTCTCACACCCCTTCACATGTGCTGTTTCCTCCTGTATTATGTTAAAACCAGCAGCTTGACTCCCAGCTCTCCTCCTCTGCTCCTGTGAAACGTTCACCCTGGTCCCCACTGCCAGGGACAAGAGCAGGGGCTCTGCATTCAGGTGATACCCAGGGTCTGCTCCAGCACTTCCCAGGACCGGAGTCCAGCCCCTGTACATCCCTCACAGGGTAGTTTCTCCCTCCAGCTCCCACTCTCCTGGGCTCCTCAGTCCTCCCCGTGCAGCATCATCTGCTCCACTGCCCTGCCAAGCAGAGACCTGCCCGGGTCAGCCTCCAGCTCTGGTGCAGCACCTGCTTTGCTCTCAGTGTTGGCTCTGCTCTCACCTCTGCTCCTCCCTTCCCCTAAACAGGGTGATACAGCCATCCAGGAGGATTTAGGAGACCTGAGGTCTCCTCCTGGCTCCTGCTAGTAGGTGGATGATGGTGATGGATATGACATGCAGCTTCCGTCCCCATTTCCCCATCTGCAGGATGGAAATCAGGGGCAAGGGCTGGGACGTGTTGTTGTTCTTCACTCTGGCTCTTTACAGGACGGTGCCCAAACCCCAGCAGCCCTTCAACCCTCCACCACACTGGTGTTGGTATCACCTCAACCAGTGTCTGGGCTTTGTCATAGTCATTCTTTGTCCCCTCCCAGCCTTGGCAATGTCAGTGGCCACGTTGCTCCACAGACCCCAGCAACCCTTGCCCCTGCTCGGAGCCCGTCCAGCCTCTCTGCTGCCTGCCCCGAGCTGTGCAAGCACCTCGTGTCCACAAGCACCTCGTGTCCACCCTGGCCCGGGGGAGCTGACACGCTGCTCTTCATTCCAGCAGGATGAAGAGTCTTGCAAGTTTCCATGGCCTGACCTTGCATCACCACCAGGGAATTTCTCTCGGGCACGTTGCTGGGAGCAGTAAATCAACCCCTGGTTGGTAACCTGACACACGTCCCACTTTGTACTCGTCCCCACCGCTGAGGTCCCACAGAAACGACCTGTCCCTGGTGCACAAACCAGCAGAGGAGCAGCCTGGCACAAGAAGGGGCTGGCTTTGCACAGCTCTGTGCTGGAAGTGCCCTGTCAGCACTGGTGGCTTGCCAGGAGTCCCAGCAAACTCCACCTCGGAGCCTCGTCTCCCTGGAAATAAAGCAGAGAAAGGGGGGCAGGCTGCCCCCCGCCACAAGGGGCAGGCTGCCCCCAGCCACCAGCTCGGGGTGTCTCTGCCCTCCTGCACGCTGTCCCAGCACCCTGACGGGGACGTGGGCTCCCTGGGAGGGCTGTGGCAGGGGAGCAGGAGCCCTGGGCTCCCGGCTGGCTCCGTGGAGGAGCCTGGCCCAGCGCTCAGGCAGGCGAGAGCCAGATCAGCTGCATTCCAGGGCACGAGATGCCCTGTGAAGTGGGAAGGCCCCAGGCCAGACCGCTCCTAAATCCTGTAGGTGCCAGAGTGGTGTGGGTTGGAAGAACAGGTCGGGGCTGCCACCCGAGCGGGAGCGTGGGGCCGGTCTGTTTGTGGGAGGCTGTTGGGAACAGCCCGCTGCAGGGTTGGGAAAGAGGATTGGGGGCGAGGGGAGCAGTGGGGCTGTCAGACCTCCCCCCTGGGATGTCACCCCCACATCTGGACCGTCCCCTGGCAGCGCAGGGCCGGGATGAACCACGGGGATTCGGGAGGCAGAGGGTGTTTGGCAGAGGACACCCAGGCTCTGGGCACCAGCGACGCGGCGACGCCGGCGCAGGGCTGAGCCCGGGCTAGCTGGCCTGGGTGGATTTAGGATTTACTCTGTCTTGTACCACGCTAACCCACTGCTCTGCTTTGGGATTGAAGCCTCTCTGTGTGCTTGGAGCCCTGGGGAAATGACCACGTTGGCAGGAGCCGTGGAGAAAGGGGTGTCAGCCAGGCTCGAAGAGGGCAAGTTTAGTACCAGGACTGATCCCAGCTCTGCTCCCATTCCCCAGCCCTAAAAGCTGAGCTGCCCCAGGGTACCCTGCAGAATCCTGGCTCCTGCACAAGCAGAGCCCTTCGGCTGCCTCCGTGGAGGACGCAGAGGTGCAGCAAGAGCTGGGGAGGACACACGGTCCCTCCTTGAGGCTCAGAAGCAGGATTTAGCCCTCGCTGCGCCTTCCCTGCCACGGGTTTAGCCTCACCCTCCCCACAACCACACAGCCCCGGCGTGCCCCACCCCAGCACCCAGCACCCCAGCCCCACGTGCTCGCCCCACATAATTGCCCCAGCACCCAGTCATCCCTCTGCACCAGCCCCAGCACCTCCCCACACCATCACACACGTGTGCACCCAAATATTTATGGAGAAGGGTTCACAGCTCTTTACCAACAAACTTGAAAGCATCCAAAAGGGGGGAAAAAAAAAAAAGCCAATAAAATGATACCTTCCAGCCAACTGGTAAGGTCTGGGAGGGATGCTGCTCTTGCTCCCTCCTGGCCTGAGTGGTTAGCTGATTTCTGGGGCCTCGCCAGGGTGTTTCCGTTAGAAGGGAAAACTGATTCCATGAGTCAGGTGTGTGTTTGGGACAATTCTGGTTATTTACAGAGCTCTCAGAGAGGCAGCTGCCTCCTTCCCACACTCCTAACTGCTCTTCCAGGTGTGCTATGCCCTCAAAATACAGCTTTGCTTTGCTCCTTCCCATGCCCAAATGGACACGAGCATCTCGGCGGGCCGTGGAGGTACCAGCTTAAGCCCTGGGACATCCCATTGTTTCAGCTGTGACTCTCTGAAGAGGCAGTTTGTAGTTTCTGCCATTATCTTTGAACACAAGATGGCCAGAAGTCCCCTCCACTTCTCCACAGAGCAGCCCATGGAGGGGATTCAGCTGCTGGCTGGCTGAAGAAAAAGGAAAAACGTTCTGTTGCTGGAGCACAACCTTCACCTACAGTTATTTTATTGTCTTTTTCACCTTGAAAGGAAAAAAAAAAGAAACCAGATTAATTTGAAAGCAAAACACTGCTTTGAACCCCCCTAAATTTAATTTCATTTCAGATCTTTTTGAAACAAAGCAAACTTTTGAACTCCCTCCAGATTTTCCCTCCTGCCTTTTTTTTTTTTTTCCAAACTAAACTGCCAAATTCAATCCAAATTCATGAGTAGTTTTGGTCTTTCTTTTGAACATCATGCCCTGGAACATCATTCCTGGTGCGTTTGCTTTCACCAAAAAAAATAAGCTTTGTTCAGTTCTGGAAAAAAACAACTCTGACTGTTCCAGAGATCGTGGTGTTACCAACAGCATCTTCCAGCATAAAGAACTCCATGGATGGACAGCCCACCGTGGAGAGGTGACGTGGACCATCATACCCAGTGCCTGAAGCCTTCCCCTGTAGCCAGACAACCACAACAGCCTCATCCTACAGGTACATCCCACCCTTTGGGCTGGCAAAACAAGGGTCTTATGTCTATACATGCAGCCCAAGCAAAACTCAGCAAAATCAGCTGCCTTGACACCAAGTACGGGAGTTGATAGAAGATCCCAGAAGTTCAGAGAAGCAGCAGATTCTGCACAGAGTGCTGAGGAACCCATGAGCCAATTTGGATCACCTCTGGAGTGCTGAGGTCCCACAGCTCTCAGATGAGTCCCCTCCTTCACAGGATGCTGAAGTCACTCTTCTGAGGAGCTTCTTTCTTCTTGGAGGATGAAGTCTTTGTACCTGCACTGGACACTCTCTTTGCAAAGAGAGTCTCTAAAGTGCAAGCTGAGTTTTGTTCACCTAAATCCATAAGGAAACACAAGACACAGGGTCTGGGGAGAAGTTTGATAAGAGTTTTTGACCATGTATCCCTCTAGACTGAGGTCTCTTCTCTGACAGATTCTCCCCAGGCATCCACAGAAGAAAGGGAGAAGCACTTAGAGAGAATTTAACAAAGATGGGGAGACAACACGAGGGTGATATTCCCCAGGAAATGTGAAGTAGAGAGCTCAGGTATTTTGTGAAGCTTCAGAAGCCCACCCTATTTTCAGACGAGTCAAAAAGCAAGAAGATCCTACCCCACCTCATCTCCTCTGGGGCTCCAGTGCCTCCTCATGAGCCCTGTGCATTGTTTTCATTCTGGTGTTCTGGGTTAAACTTTATCTCTAGCCATGCTTCATTATTATTTATATTAGGAGAGTGCCTGGGGGGCCTTCACCCAGCTCCAAGCCCCACTGTGCTGAGCACTGCACAGACATGCTCGTGGAGGGCGCCCAGCCCTGCAAGGCTTCCAGCCTCCCTAGACAAAGGAAATATTCTTATCCTCCTCACCCCCTCTTTGAGGAGCAGTCCAGAAGGACTCGGGGAAGCGCTCAGGGTCACGGAGGGTTTCCACCTCCATCCAATGCTCTGTTGCCTTGAGCTAAACTCCCAAGTGGCCCAATCTGTCATGACTTCATTGGGTTGAATGGACGCCACGAGGTAAAAGGAGGCCCTTTGTCTCCTGCTCCACAAGGGAAGAGGGGAGAGGCAGGACTCCTTCCCAAGCACCCTGCTAAAGCCACGGAGAGAGTCTTTCCATGAGATCAACGACGACTGGATCAGGTCTCTTTGATATACCCCTCGTGCCCGTCTCCAAGTCCTTTGTGACTCAGTTTCTCCACCACCAGGAAGCTGGGATCATGTGCAAAGCACAAGCGTTGGTTTTGCTGGTGCCGGCGCAGGCAGAGGCAGAGCCAGATGAGATCACCCAAGAATGTCCTGGGAAGGAGAGGACTCCTCCGGGATGTCTTCATCCCCACGAGGAAGGAAGTGGAGGGGGTATAAATCACCACAGCTTCACCTTATCAGAAATCAAAATCTCTGCAGCTGATCCAAGCCCAGACTGCCGTGGGCATCCCTATTGCTTTTCCTGTCAGTTCCCTTGTTGTTAGAAAGGCAAGTACAGAACAGCTCCTGCAAACACCACAATTAGGGTTGGATGTGCTAATGAGGGTTTCGGCACCGGGCGGCTTTAATATGCAGCGATCAGAGAATTTTCCCTGGCTCCTCTCCCCGAGGAGAGATTTGCTCAGGCTGCCTCAGCTGCCTGGGAGCTCTCAGCACCTCGTGCCCGCTCCAGCAACATCCTCCACCCCAGCAAGGCCACCTAGAGAGGTTCTCCCTACCACGTCTGCTCCTCCGACGCAGGAATGAAAACATCTCTCCAGACGCAGTCTCGATCCCCTTATCTCGTCTCGGAGTCTGGGAGGTTCATTTCCCAAAGGGGCTCCCTCCAACGTGCCCCCAGACGTGCCAGCAGCTGGCACCGCTTTGTGTTGGCACCATCCTTGGCAAGATCTGAACTGGCAGTGGCAAACTGGTGTAGGAGGATCACGCACCGGCCACGCTCTTTGTGTCAACAGCCCTTAGAGCATGTGGGGCTGTTGTTGGGGAGTTCATCTCACCCAACTTATCTTCTACACGTGGAGGCCAGAATGGCTTCCAGGTGGGGAAACTGAGGCAGGGAACAACTATTGTGACAGTACTGCCCAGTGGGTGTAGCAGAGCACTCAGCGTAGGCTTCAGCTCTGTCACTGTCACTGGGGGTGTCCCTGAGTGTGTCACCCCACCCTTTGTCATGCTTTGGCTTCTCGGAGTCACTCTGGAGCCTGTTGATGAGTGATGCTGTGGTAGAGCTGAGATGGACCTGAGGGACCTTCTCCTGGTCACATCCCCACCCCTCAGCTGCGCTCCAGCCAAATTCTGTGGTGTTCAGATCACAAAGGGGCCCGTCACTGACGTGGACTTGGTCCCTCTGGTTGCACAGCAGCAGAGGCAAAGTGATTCTCCCCATTCCCAGGCACTGCTCACTCCCAGCAGCGAGAGGATTCCTGGCCATGCAGAGGTGGAGACTCTATTTTCTCAGGGCTTCTGCTAAGAAGATGTCTAAGGAAGCAGAGAAGAAGGTAGTGGAGGCCATTGGACTCCAGAATTGTCAACTTTGTGGTCATTTCTGACCAGTTTGGGATTTGAAGCAAGTGCCACCAGGGGATTGCTGCTGCCATTAAGACAGAATTAGAGACAAGCCCCATGGCAACTTGTGTGAGCCCCAGGGCTAGCCCCGGGACAGCCCCAAAAGCTCACAGCAACATCTGCCCACCCCAGCAGCAGTGCCTGAGCCAGGGTGGTGGCTGCTCTGCTGCAGCCCAGGGATCTCCACACCTCCTGTTCCTCCCAGGAACAAGCAGAAGGATGCTCCACAGAAACCCTTTGGACACAGAAAGTTACACCAGGCTCCCCACTCAGAGCCAAGGTGGCACCCATGGGATCCACCCCCTGCCTTCTGCCAAATAACGCTCTCCATTTCCCCCAGGGACCTCGTTAGCTGGGTCCAAGCTGCTCTGCAGCCCCCCAGCAGCTGCCTGTCTCCTTCTGCCACCCACCCATGCGTGCAGAAGCAGCAGGAGCCAGCAGAAGGACACAGCCACATGGCATCAGGCCCCACGTGCCTTCAACCCAGCTGGTCCCTCACCCTTGGGTGGCTCCAGGGTCCCAGCTCACCCAGCAGAGCTGACAAGCAGGAGCACACGGGTGTTGCCTTCAGGAGCAAGGTCAGTGGGGTGCCCCTCCTGAAAGCAAAGTGGGTGATCAAAAGCTTCCACCCTCGTGGCTTTTGTCCCTGGTCGTGTTGGTGGGAGAGGGTTGTGTCCATGAACAGCCTTTGCTGTCCCCTGCTGCTGGTGGGCTCCTTGAGCCTCCTGCAGCCAGTGCACC
>NW_008618482.1:0-606 GCF_000691845.1 Merops nubicus
CACCACCCCCCCCCCAAACCAGTACACTGTACAGTAACAAAAGCCTCAGTTTTCAATATATTTAGGTTTATTTCAGAAAACTGTAACTGAAAAAAAAGTAAACTACCTAAGTCAGCTATATGTTTGCACTCCATATGGGTTATTTTTGTTTATTCTTCTTTAATTTACCCTGCAGTAAATCAGTATTATCTCCATTTATGTACTTGGAGTAATAATAATGTAGAACAGGAGACAGATTCATTGTATTAAATCTCATTTAAGGGTCTTGGATTGTACTTCTGTTGATGCATGGAACAATTCTAACACTTTCTTCCTTGCATTAAAGCCTTAAATATTCAAGGTGAACAGCAGGTTGCCTTTATAGGAGAGAAAAACTGAACTTTCCATTTAAGAAAATGTAGATACAGTGAAAGCTGATTTTGAATAATCAGTTTTTTTATGTTCAGGAAATTTTTGCTGTGTAGCCTACCACAAGATAATGGGATTTATCACATTTTAGATCCTAGCATGCCTGAAAGTGACCTTAATGTCTGCAAGCAGTTCTAGCTCTACGACAGCTGAAAGCATTTTGAGACCTTTTCTAGTGCGCTCTTATAAGGAAAGAGT
>NW_008618482.1:637-35553 GCF_000691845.1 Merops nubicus
GGTAAAAATTTCTTGACCTGCTGGACAATGCAAGAAGGGAAATGAGAAGAAGATGATGAAGAAATTTGCCTCAGGCTAAATCCATTCCTTGAAATAGGTTTCACAGGCATTTTATTAATTATCAGAAACTGCATAATTGAAATTAACTCAGGTCATGTAGAAATGTTCTCAAATTCATGATTTTCCAACAAATCAATCATAGCTATTCACTATCAGGTCAAATTGGCTTTTAGGAAACTTTGAGCTTTCAAGTTATGGAGAGTAACAACAGAAAGCTTCTTCCCAAATAAAAAAGCAAAAGAAATGTAGCTCTTTCTACAGAGGGACTGAATCTTTATAGAGCCTGATAAATTCAACTTGGAATGTGAAGAGTCCATAAAATGCTCCATGGTGTTTTCAATAACCTGTAGCTGTAAAAGCTTGATGTAAAACTAGAATGGTGAGATATGTTAACAACATACTCATTAGATGGGTATGAAAACAGAATCTGTTCCTCAAAACAGAGCTAGTGAACAAGAAGCAGCATTGATTATGACATTTTATGATTTATAATAGCAACACTAGCCAGACCTGTGGTACCAAATTACGCACAAACTGATATGAAAATGCAGAAGAGAGAAAGAAGGCATTGTTACATCAGAAGCGTATCCAACTAAGAGATTTCACAGTGTTAAATGATGGAGCATTTTCTAAGCTTTTAAAAAAAAATCTTTATTTTACCATATATTTTTAAAGTAATGCTTATAACAGCTTAAACCTGCCCTCTGATCTTGTACATCTCTACTAGCTATTAAAATCAGTTGCTTTGCTTATGTAGATGAACCTGAAACACAAATGTTTCTAATTTTGGAGACACATGATGGCCACCTTGCCACAGAGTATAGCATTCTGGAATATTTCTGGAATGCCCAACACAAGAAGGACAAGGACCCATTGGAGCAGGTCCAGAGGAGGGCCACAAAGATGATCAGAGGGCTGGAACCCCTCTGTCCTCTGAGGACAGACTGAGAAGTTGAGGTTGTTTAGCCTGGAGAACAGAAGGCTCTGGGGACACCTTATTGTGGCTTTCCAGTATCTAAAGGGAGCCTATGAGAAGGCTGGGGAGGGACTTTTTACAAGAGTGTGTAGTGATAGAACAAGGGGTAATGGGTTAGATATTAGGAGGAAGTTCTACACTATGAGTGTGGTGAGACATTGGAACAGGTTGCGCAGGAAGTTGAGGATGTTCCATTGCTGAAAGTGTTCAAGACGGCGTTGGATGGGGCTAAAAGCAACCTAGTCTAGTGGGAGGTGTCCCTCCCCCTGACAAGGGGTCTGGAACTCAATGACCTTTAAGGTTTCTTCCAACCCAAACAATTCTATGATTGTAGCAGATTATCTTATTTCTAAAATACATATTAGAAATTTGATTCTCAAATGTTTATACAAAGCCTGGACACAATTTTTATGAAGATTTGTTTTCTGTTTAGGGTGTATGCCTCCTCCTGTCACAAAGCAAAACAGTACACTTACGCACCTATCTGAGCCCAATTCCTGGATTTCTGACTGTAGCTTTTATGCAGTATTTTTGCGTGCAGCTTTTTCATTCTTTTTCTCTCTGCTTCATGTCAGCTTTTGCAGATGTGCCTTAAGATGGATCCATCAGAGTTTTGCCCTTTCAGGGGAAAATTCATAAACAACAAAAAAGGTGATTCCCTTTGAAAAACTGAAGCTTTTCATTTAGTAGTTGTGCATGAGCTGCCTTTCCTGCTGCTTTTTCTAGTGCCTTTGATCTATTATCATATCCATGGATTTCATTGTCTCAGCAAACAAAATTGTGCTAAGACTTCTGTGTTTTCTTTCGTCCTTTAAAATGCTTTCTCTATTTTTTATCACCTCAAGTAATCTTACGAGTGTATGGTATCTATCTTACACCATTCAGCATACTGTTCCATTCAGAGCAGTTCTCAGACATTGGTTGTTGACATAACCTTCAGCATATTTTGTGATAGCAAAATTCAAAATATGAACAAGACTTTTGCTCATTCAGAAGTACTGAATAGGAAAAAAAGAAGAAAATAATTATTCTGAGAGTATTTGTTAGGTAACTAGCAAAGCAGATTTTTCCCTCTGTAAAAACATCCAGTATTTTAACTCTAAAAGATAATTGGTTCCAACAATAAGAGGCTTGTACTGCTTACAGTCTTTATATCATCAACAATAAATCAACTATTTGATTTCGAAGTATTTTTCAACTGTCTCGTTTCTAAGCAAGTAAGAAAAAGTAAGTTCAGTTAATTACAACTTCCCCTCCCAAATCCCTGCTCCATTTATTTGGCTTCGACATTCCTAGAATCTTTTGCATCACAGATTCATATTCTTCCAGATCAAATTAGTCCTTTAGTTATCAAAAGTAGACAAATTATTTTTACTGTGTGCAACAGTCTTACTGATGAGTATCTCAGTGCTGATTTTTTCCCAGTGCCAGATTTTTCTGGTCTTACTCTTGCATTCTGAACTTCAGTCATTTGAAGTCAAGCCATACTTTCCCTATTCCCCTACATTTGTGTTAAACATTCCATGGCAGTTTTGCAAGTGCCTTGCTTTGCCCTGGTATTAGCCCAAGGTTTCCTTTTTCAATTACATGTTCACTGTTTTCATCATAGAGTAAAAAATCAACTGCTGCAGCAAAAAGAAATATAAATAGAGATAATGGAAAGCAAAAATCATATTGAATTAAATATTGTAAATAGGCTATGTTTGTACACTCATGTCAGGACAGGTTTTAGACAGAATACAAATCTCTTTATTATTAACTCTGTGTCCTTGACACAAAATTATGTATAAACTTTTAATAGGTCAGTTTTGCCTTCATACCTGTAAAAGTGTCCGCTTCAAAGAAAAAAATGTTTACTTCTATGGGAAACTGGTAGACATCGGTTAAATTAGAATCTGTTTACTCTATTGTGGGTTTTGTGGTCACAGTCCAAACTGTACTGATCTTGAAATGATGCTGTTTACATGTAATAGAGGAAATGTCAGCAAATGATTCTTCTTCCTTATTAAATGCACATTCCACAGGTTTAAACTGAATGTTTGGTGTGAATTTTGATTTAAAACTAGGTCCCCAAAAACCTTTCATCAAGACTCTTTCACTCCTGTTAGCCTGTGAATACTATCTACAGCAAGAGAGAAACAATTGTCACATTTCTAAGTTGTAGACCTAAAATTCATGGATTGTTTGTGAGAATAGGGTAGGGGAACAGAAAGTAAGGGAGTAGAAGCAGAGCCTTGCAACACCCTCCACTTCTGGTAAAGCAGTGCTCTAGACACACAAGAGGTTTCACAAAAACTCTGAGAAAAGATTGAGAAAAGAGTGGTTTGGTATAATTCACCTGCCATTATTATAGCCATTCTCATTTTAGAGAATGTTGGATAACTGCAAATTAAACTATAGAAAAAACGGACATTTTAGAAGTGCAATCTCATTGAAAACAATGAGTAGCATGCTAAAAAGCACAAACACAATTAGTAAATCTAGTTTTAGAAGAAACTCTAGCTCGTTTTACACGTTCATCCCTCCTCAGAAAGTGGTTATCTTTAGATGTTGGTGATATGATACCTTGATGTGTAGAGCAAGTAAGCTTTAATATCAAAATTATTTAAGATCTTAAGATTTAAGGTCAAACCCTCACTGAACTCACTGCAAGATTCTCAGTGACTCTAATAGGTATTGTGTAAGGCTCCTGTTTGGCTATGCTTTGAGGCCAGTGTGCATTTTATTGTAGGAGAAAGAGGTTGTGACTACCTCCTAAGAGGATTTATAATTGAAAAATGTTTTTTCATTTCTAGAATGTCTGTCAAGGATTTTACCCTTTTTCCAAATGTGAAAGGGCATTTATGTGAGAACAGCTGAATACATGAATAAGTATATGTGCACCTATCTTCTGAGCTTGATTCTTTTTTTCCTTCCTTCTCATTCTCCCTTCCCTCTCTTTCTGTCCTGGTAATTCAGAACAAGTCCTTACAGTACAATGATCTTGCTTTTGCTGATTTTGTTGTCTCCCCCCACCCCCCCCCGCTCTTGTTTTACTACAATGCAGTTATTTTCTCTTAATAGAACTATTTTTTCTGAGAAGAATTCTTATGCTATTATCTTCCTAACAATCTTTCTAAATGCCTCGTTTAGAAATGATTAGCATTACCAATAATTAAAATGAAACTATCTGTTATTCTAGAGATGCTACAAATGCTAAGAAATAGTAAAGAGCATTAAGGATATATAAGGAGAAAGAGCTTAACTATATAATTTGATGCCTTTTTACATGGACGAGAACCAGAATCTTACATGTTTGTTGGATGTTGTATTAAGCATAATGATGTTCTATCTTTTTAAATTTATTTTCCTTCTGATATTATGAGTAAGGGCAAGGCTGAAAAAAATTCTTGTTGTCTAGAATATAGGTGTGTTGTTTTCAGTTCTCTTGTGCATGTAGACAAAGCGGACATTGTATTTTTGTCTTACACAATGTGAAATTCTGTGAGTTTTTTTTTTTTTTACCAGACTTTAGGTATGATCAGAAGCTTTTTCTCAGTTTCTGCCTTAGTTCACTTCTACACCTTGTTCTGGCTTTCCTGGTTATTCTTTTCATATGTCTAAAAGCTTTTTGAAGGTCTATTATTTAAATGTTCAAGATAAATTTGCTATAAATTGGGGTTGAAAAATTATGTCCTATAGAAGAGATAAAGAATTGCTGTCATTTGACAATCCATATCCAGTCCTTAATCCATTTTTCTACACCTTTTTGGTATCCAGGAATTTCCAATAGTTTTTCACCTTTTGAATAAAAGATGGTGATTTGAATTGTGAACTTTCTAAACTCACAATTAATCTAAACTGTTTGTGGTACTTTAGCAAATCAACTAATGCCAAAATCAAGCACAGTAAAAGAAGTTAAAACATTTAAAATACTTTAGAATAAATTAACAAAATTAAGAGAAAAAATATTAAAGTACTGTTTTCCTGTATCTTCAAAATTTTATTTAAGTTAGATACTTTACGGTAGGTAAGCTCATATTCTCACCTTTGTACTAAACTATGGTCTGGTGGTATAACATAAGTTTAACTTCATCACAATCTTAGACTGGTAAAAGAAAAGGAGGACACAATCAAGATACAAATAATTCTTATAATTTATTAAAATCATACTACATCCATATTATTTATAAAAAAGTAAAACTAAACAGTAGTTCAAAAACAAAATAATTTTGGAGGCAACAGCAGAAGATATAATGTTCTTCTCTAAAATAATATGATTGCTCTACTAGAAAACATTAAAAAAACCAACAAAACAAAGAAAACCACCCCACAATAATACAGGTCAAAACTTCTTTTAGTTATTTTCGGGTTAACTCAGTGTGCAGTGTGAAAGAGAGTTGTCAATGAAACTTATTATTGTGTCTGGACATGTCTATACATTTTCTCAGTAGCAACACAAGTTAGAATAATACTTCCAAATGATTCACATTGCTAAATTCACTTCTCTACTGGTAATATAAAGAGAAAGATTGACCAGTAACATTGATTAAAGCTAACATGAAAGCTACTATCTTGCTGAAATGTAAATAAGCCATATCAGTAGAAGTATGGGAATTATCACCATTCATGTCATTTAAGTTGTATTACAACTTCAAATTTATAATAATATGTATGTAAACAGTTTGGAAGCTTCTGGTAATTTTCAGGGCCAGGAGATTTAGAGACATGTCCATCTTGATCTAGCAATTACTTCTGAGGCTTTGCTCAGAGAAGGGAACATTTTGAGCACTGTATTAATTTTACAAACCTAAGTCATTCCATGCCAGGATAACTATGCAGTCCGAGTGTTGATGACCAGTAGAATACAGGCACAAGGTTTAAATAAGCACAGGAAAACATCCTGAAGGATTGCTCTTTGCTGATGGTGCTCCTCTGTTTATCCATCCTCTTGGAGTCAATTGTAGAACTCATGTTCAGTGAAGTTATGGAAAATATAATTAGATTTAGAGCCTTTGTGTATTTGTAACTCAGAACGTTTCCAACAACTTGAGGGCTGGAACTTGTAGAAGTCTGAAGTCAGTGCACAGATGCTACATAATTTGCATAGGGAACTCTAAATATAGTAATGTTTATACATAATATATGTTTGCATATATAAACAGTATTAACCATGGACATCTATTTTGCACTAATAAGTTTCTTTTTATTAATGTAATAATGAAAATAGAACATGCTCCCTTTAAACACACGTGTGAAGCCAAAATTTTATTCATGGTGTGTGGAATGTTCATGGAGTATCTGATTTCATAAATCAGTTCAGCTACTGATCTTTAGTCACGTGGCTTATTTGTAACGTTAGCGTAATTCCTAAAAAAAATAAAAAAATAAAAAAAATAATTATGACTAAGGTTTCTAACCAAACTTGCATTTAAAGTAATCACTCTGGGTAATTTAAATACAGTATTTACTGTAAATATTTCGTATTCATTAAAAAGAGAGAATAGTTTATGCAATTAAAAGAATCATCGTCAGACTCACAGAATAAATGACCCTGGAGGGGACCTCCCATAGATCATCTAGTCCAGCTCCGTGCTACAGCAGGATTAACTGGAGCAAGGTTGTCCAGGGCTGTGTACAGTTGTGTTTTGAACATCTCCATAAACTCTCTGGCCAGTGTGCTCCAGTGTTTAATCAAGCACTGTTAGAGTAAAAATGTAGAAATATGAGTACAGATTTCTGTTAACTTCAACATAAAGCTCAGAGAGCAGATGCAGACAGATATGACTAATTAACTACTTTTAAAGTTCAGCATATTTAGATTTATTTTGTGTGTGTGTGTTGAAGATTCCCTATTTAAAAACAAGATTGCTAAACAGTGCATTAGAAATTTTCACTTATTTACATTAATAAAGTTTTAGAAAATGTGTAAAATCCTCAAAGCATGGAGCCATTAATAAACAAAGATGTAATAAAGATGCTTGGAATGTATATGTAAGTTTTTAGTATGCTCTGCTAGTTCTTAATTCCAGTCTGATACCTTTGCAGCTCCTATGGTTTCACTTCTGAGAATTTCACAAAAGCTGATTTCTTTCATGTCATTTTTATATAATTCTTTTTAAAGGCAAAACTAGAATTGTAGTTTACATCTATATTTAATGACTCTCTTCTCCATAGCAACATTTACATTTCTTCTGAATGGTATACTTTGCATGCAGTGCACAGCCCATCCTTGACTAAAATTCTCTAGTTACTGCAAAATATGTGGTAGCACAGTCAAACAATTATGTGAACAAAGAAGGATTTGGTATTGAATCCCTTGAAAAATCAAGTGTGTTTTCCTTATAGGTGCTGGCCCAGTAAGCTGCAGGTTAATGTCACTCTTAATACTTACACTGGACTCTTAACATCAAGAACATTCCAGTAGGCAGTTGAATTTTAGTTCTTCCTCTATGTATGCATATAATTAGTTATGATATCTCTAGTACTTGAATCTAGGAATTGGAGAGTAAGTGCACAAGTAGAAGGAAAATTACCAAAATCATTATATTTAAATGCTGTATCACATAGCAACTGAATAAGTAGATTTTAAAGCAGAAAATTTACCTTGTTCTGCTAAAATTTAAGACTTTGAATGTTCTTTCTCTTCTCACCTAAGCTTTTGCCATTTTTGGAGAGAGCTGTGGCAACCTGCCTAGCAATGTGTGGAATGCTTTGCCTTTCTTCATACAGGTCAATAAACCATTATTTCCTCCTACATGTAATTTCATTATATGATGCTCTAAACAATCTATATTACAGTGTACCTGGCACATGTATGCACTAAGTGTTCCTTTTTTTTTTGTCTCATTCTTGTCTGATGAGCTTCAGTGATGTGTGACATCTTCTTTCTTGCTGTGGTGTTAAGTAGAGGACCTACTTGCTTTCGACAAAGTTTCACATCTTTCCTGAAAATGAATTTTCAAAAAGTAAAAGTTCTAATACATACATTCAATGCCAAATTCAAAGTCAGTATGTGATATGTACAGGACGAGCCTGAACATTGCAAACCACCATAAACTTAGCTATGCATAGATGTTAAATTTGGTGCAGCTCAGAAACTATATACAAAAATGGCTGTACTATCAAAAAGTCTATTCATACTTGTTTCTGATTTACTGGCATGTTTGTATTTAATTTGTGTGGATTTTTATTGTATCTGATTCTGGAACAATCAAGTCAGTAGAGGCTGTTAGCCTCTTCCTGAGACTGGTGATATTTCAATGCTTGACAGGAGAATAGGACTAAGGAAAAGATTTCAGTGAATGTAAAATAAGAATTCTTTCTTTAGTTTTGAATACTTAAATACAAGTCAGTGCAAGAGTATTATTTTTTTACAAATACAATTTCATGCAATCAGTAGAATAACAGAAAATGCATTTATATTACTTTTGTTTCTCTAATAATAGAAATCATAGGTGTTTTTTATGAACAAATTGAGTATACTTTTGCCTTGCAACAGATTGGGTTTTTTTGCTGTTCTTCAGACAAACATAAGATTGAATTCTGATCCAACAGAACAATAATTTTATAATTCTAAAACATTTTCCTTTAAGACTTGTAGATTTGGTTTCTTGGAAAACTGGGACATATGGCAACATAGTACATATAGTTTGGGGTTATTTAGCCTAGAAAATAGATGGCTTCAGGGAGACCTTACAGTGGCCTTCTAGTACTTAAAGGGGGCCTTCAGGAAAACTGGGGAGGGACTTTTTATCAGGGAGTGTAGTGATAGCATGAGGGGTAACGGTTTTAAGCTGAAAAAGGGTGGATTTAGATGAGATACTAGGAAAAAATTCTTTATAGTGAGGGTGGTGAGACACTGTAACAGGCTGCCAAGAGAGGTTGTGGATACCCCATAACTGTAAGTGTTTGAGGACAGGCTGGATGGGGCTTTGAGCAACCTGGTCTAGTTTGAGGTGTGCCTGTCGATGGCAGGGGGATTGGAACTAGGTGATCTTTAAGGTCCCTTCCAACCATTCTATGGTAATGTTTTCAATAAACTGGTGAAATAGCTGGAAAGTATTTTAGAAGTGTATGGCCTTTTTTTTTGTTGGAATTATCATGAAGTCACTTACAAAATCAGGCTTTATGAACTTTTGTTAAGGATGAAAGGAGACAGACTTTTATGAGGTCTGGCATGGAGTACTGAGCAGATCTAGTGGTCCTGTACCACATGCCTCCTGTTTCTAAGCATAAGATTTCCGATCAATCTGTGCTTTTGTTTGTTTCACTCATGTTGGCCTCACAATTATCTGATCCAAGAAATAGTGCAACATCCTTGATGTTGGACTCCTTTGCTTGTCTTGGTTTGTTTTACCATGTTAGTAGTGTCTGTAATTTTTCTTTTTCTGATAATACCAAACACATTTCCATGCACGGCTCAGAACAATGCTAGATTATTTGCAAATGTTGAAAGCATGACTCTCTTTCCAATAACAGTATTGAAAAAAACCCTTCAGTTATTTATTCTGTGTTACATTGTATGACAGGACCCTCAGCTGACCTGAATTTAGAGACGGAGTTCTCAACTTGTCTTACTGGAATCAAGCATACCGTGAACCTCAGGGGTTTTGCGGTCTGCGAAGGGTATTTTTTTACAATACAAAATAAAATAAAGAATTCATTTTGTAAAGAATTCACTTTGTAAAGAATTCATTTTGTAAAGAAAATTTGGGTTTTCTGGGAAAGATAAATTAAAAGAGTTTGAAAATAAATCCGTCCCCCTTTTCTTCACTGTGTCCTTGCCAGGCCCTACACTCTAATCTTGCTCTTTAACCTATCAGTTTTTATTTAGGTTGTAGCAAAATGTATATACTTTCAAGATCCCTAAGTCTGCTTTTCTACATCACAAAATTCTCTTGGGTTTCCCTTGGTGCTTATAGGTCTGCAGGCTCCTGTCCCTGCCATACCTGGCAGTACTGCAACAGCCACTTAGTGAGCAGTGGTGTGGAGGAAGGTACACTTCCCTTTGGAGGGCTCCTCCTGGCCCGAGCTGCAACAACCAGGAGACAGCATTTGGCCAGATATCCTCCCTGCACCTCAGTCATTTTAACAAAACTTGTATTACCCAGATGGTAAACTAGGAGTAAGTAAAACAGCTATATGCCTAATGGAAAACTAATGGAAGCAGGAGTGACTTTGGTATGGTTGGAGCTGAAGAAAGACACCAAAATGGCACAGTTTACCACAGGTGCAATGGCATAGAAATATCTGCAGCGCTTTTTGAGGGCCAGGGGAGGATCACATCATTTACTGCAAAACTACTTCTTGGCAGAGTATAAAGCAAACCACAGGAATCAGAGGTACCCACTGGGTTTTACACAGAGACAGGCAGTTTCTAGGCTAGGCAATAAAGGGTCAGACCAGAGGACTATTACTGTTATTGCTAGGAAAATTATTTGTTTCCTATGGCCTCCCAGAAGGGGTAATGTCAGACAAACCTCCATAGTTTATTTCAAAGGAATTTGTAGCAATTATTAAACTGAATTGCTGACATACAGGATCTTGTAACAGCCAAGTTTAAAATCAGCAACAGAATGGAGATTGTCTGGCTAACAAAGACAGGTTTTCTTTTTTTTTTTTTTTTTAAAGGAAGAGACTGTGATTCTGTATTTTGAGCTTAGGTGGAAAGTGACAAGTATGCTAGCCCAGGAAAAAGCATAATGGAATGTAAATCTCATCTGCTGACCCTATTATTCTTAATCAAGAGCAAGGAAATAGTCTTGATTTTATAAAGGGCTATATATGGGATTGACAAACTTAATTAAGCAACAGATAATATGGAACTCCAATTTGTAAACTGTTATTAATGTGCTTTTGAAAATAATCTCACTAAAAGCAATAGGGATAGTTTCATGTACAAAAGTGTGTAGCTTGTGCGATAATTCTTAGGAAGAAATTTTCACTTGCATGCCATCTGACTAATTCCCTCACATGGTAAAACTTGACTAAACTGTATATATCTGAAGGCATGTACTCAAATAGGAGCAAACTCAAGTTCTGAAAACAAGTAGTAAGAATTACATCAGAGTACTAATACTTGTATTCAACTTAAATTTGAAGTCTCAATAGAGCATTGTGTGTGCACGTACACTTGTGTTTTGGGTTTTTGCATTTGTTCATTTTTAATGTGTTTCCCCCCACCCCCTGAACGTATTTCTACCATATGTGGACTAATCCTTCTACTTTAGTTTGAATGTGATCTGGAAGTTTTTCTGCAATGATACTTCTGTACCTGACATTCCATATGTTGCCTTGGATGCCTTGACTTGAAGTACTGTTTTGTTGAATATGGCATAGCTTATGGCATAGCTTATTTTGTTGAATATGGCATATGAATATAGCTTGTTGTGAAAACATAGGAGTTTGCTGTGTGTAGTGGGCTTGGACAAAGTGTAGAGTCTTTTAGTATTTATTCCAAAGCTGGAAGTTTGGACATGAGTCTTTATTGCACCTGTCTTTATCTGAAATACTACTGAAAGGGTGCCTCTAATTTTTACATATGTTTAGCAAGAAGGTGGCATTAAAAAGAAACAAAACAATTAAAAAAAAAAGTGTTATAGAGAAAAGTAGTTTCAGTGCTATGATAGGAAATGAAAAAAATCCTATTGCAATATTCTCCTTTTGTTTGAATTAAAAAAAAAAAGGAAAAGCTTCCAATTATCAAAGTAGTTAACCAAGTCAAAGACTAGTAAGTAGATAAATTTTCAGAAAAGCTTTAAACTCCACCAAGAAATGCTCTAACCTGTTATACAGGATTTAGCTTATGTATTTACAGTTCATCAGGTATCTGCAATTTCTGCAGCGACCCTTGTATATTGTTGTGTGTAATCAGTTATTTAAATAACAGACTTTTAAAGAAACGCATATAAGTCATCCTTTACTGTGATCATGGCTCGTATTTTGTTATTGGATCATTCAAGTTTTAAGGATGAAAGAATCGTACTTAGAGCAATTCTCTTTGCCATGAATTTTGTTACATTTTACATTGTCAAAACAGGAATTGTGGCTGGTTGCTTTCAGTATTTGTGAATTAGAAATCACCTGACTATTTTCTTTCATGACATATACTAATGGGGACATTAGCTTTTAGCAGAGTATTATATGGAAGTTGTTCTTTTTCCTATCTGTTTTAACTTAGGGCAAGGACAAAAAGCCAGAAGCTCACTAGAGATCTTGAAGGTCTTTTTGCATTTGGTATTGATTCACCTGCCTGTTTCTGTGTTCACCTAATGCCCGTAAAGAAACAATTTTTATTGGAAAAAGAAATACTCTGAGAAGGTGGATTTAGCAAAAGGCTAAATTGCTATGTATGGGGAACTTCTCGATGAGTATAAAAGTATGAGGAAAACAATTCAGAAAAAAGGAAAACTGTATTGTGCCTACAACAGTTTATTTTTCAGAGTTCCTCTCCATTACACACAATGGGTTTTCTTTTACTTAAGGTGAAAACAGAACTCATTTTTCAGCTCTTGATAAATAAGTTATATGTAATGAAATCTACTGCCTGCTCTCCATACCTTTTTACATGTGTTGTTGCTTACAGTAAATACTGTGCATACAACCAGGTATGGCTAATCTTGTCTAAGAACATCTGTGTGATCTATATATGCATAAACATCTTTTTTTGCATATATGTACATTTAATCATACTTGTGTGTAAAGTACAGATAGGTATTGTTCTATGCATACATTATTGTATATTGTGGATATATGATAATATGTTTGCATAAGCAGTCAGTAATGTTCTATTGCCATTTTGTTTTTTCTTTCCTCTGTCACAGGGAATACAACCTTCTACTTTAAAATTTTAAACCACTCATAATGTCAATTTCATTCATAAGAAGTGTAGGTTTAGATGTTTACAAACCAAGGATGACTCATTTTGAAACTAAATCTGTCTTTATGTTGAATTATATTTGTGTAAAGGAAGATGGAACTACTTCACAGTTCAAATGCGATACCATATCTGATGAGAAAACAGTCTCTCTCTTAGTATCCTGGTATTTAACAAATTGCATGGTGCTTTTGTGACACCTAGCAGAGAAGCTGTCAAATAATAAACGGAGTTAATAAGGCCTCAATAATTTGAATGAATTGGCACTGTAAACCTAGTTTCTCCAGTTTCTTTCCTTTGTACTTTGTTTTCTATTACGCTTATGATATTATGAAGACAACAGCTAAAGTAGCTGTTCAAATTAATGTAATGTATAATGATTGCTTCTGTTTTGTTGTTTTCCAGCTCCCTCAGGCTCAAAAGGTAAAATGTTTTAATCAAATCTTAGTCATTCAAAATAGTCACCAGTACTTCATGTTTCCATGGTGTTGTGAGTATGGTACAGTAGTGATCAGTGAACCAGTTCACTGTAATGGGAGGTCTGAAGCTGAGCAGCAAGAAAGGTCACTGGCATCAAAGCCAGTACTTGCTGAGAGCAGCTCTTCAAAGATATGGACTATTTTAACATGATAGGCATATAGTAGCCTACAACTTTAAAAGAACATAGATGTTATTTTATTGACAATTTGAAGTAATAGTGAGGATTAAAAAAGTCACCTCATTACTCCATGTGAAACATCTCTGAATCATGTTGTCTCTATTGTAGAGACTGCAGAATCATGGTATAGCTGGTACCCTTCCACTGCTCCCCACTGTATCTATCAAAACACCTTTGAATACATCCAACATTGGACTTCTCTAATAGGTTGTGTACAGTTTTCCCATAATATGCTCTTGCCTTTAAACAAATTCTGCATCGATATGGTACATTACCAGGATCAGCACTGCACATCATGATATCACAGTGAGTGTAGCAAGCTTGAAGAGTTGCTTGATGCCTGTTGCATCATCCTTGTATACTTCACAAATATAATTAAAACGTTTAGAAAATAGAAAATCTAGCTGCCGATTTGTGGTTTGCAGTGAGAAATACTAAAATGAAAAAACAAAGGGAATACAGTGGGAAACTGCAATACTCATTCATCCAAGTCATTCTTACTGTGCAAGGTAAAGCACTTTTAATAAGAAATGTCATAGCACTTACTCAGTTAAACAGCACTGTTAGTAACAGTCTTGGATGATTATCTAAGTTTAGTTTTAAATGAAAGCTGTAGACTAAGTGATCTTCAGTAAATAGCTGTTGCAGAATTGTGAGGACAAACACAGAACTCAAAACTTCAAAATGGCAAATTAATGTATCTCATGCACTTTTTATTTAAAAAAGCAAGAAACATGAGCAGGGGAGCTTTTGTTTTTATGCTGCTGTGTATATTTGAAATATCCCTACTCATGGAGCTTAGAAAATCCACTTTCAAATCTGTAGGTAATATGCTATTTTGTGACACTGGACTATGTCCATAGTTTGTTCTTGTGCTTTGATAGCTGCAGAGCCTACCAAATGTGACATGGTAACAAAAGTTGTTGTGCTTTTTTTTTTTTTTTTTTTTAATTCCCTGATAATAAATGGTTTAATGAAATCTTTTGCTTATAGCTTCCTGGAAAAGCAGAAAGACTAAAAGATTTGCCATGCTGGTTAACTTTGGCCTCTTCATGTTCACCTGCTTGCCTAAAAGTTTATGCCAAATGTTTCTCTTAACAGTTTGCAGAAAGAAGGGACAGAGTGATGTTATAATATTCAGATGCAAAAACAGAACCGGTCAGGCTGTTTACCAATGTGTCATATGGTGCTGTATTATACGTTCTGATATCCACAACTCTGATCTATTAGATAAAGTTCTGGTAGAAATTGCTCAGGTTCAAGTTTAGGAAAAAAAAACAGTTTTTAGAAGGTAAAAAATTCCAGTTTTCAGTGTGTTACTCCTTGAGCAAACCAATGCAGAAGTAAATGCAAACGTTCTGCATATGTGTGCATAGTGTCTGGCTAAAGGATGGGAAGGAAGAAATGGGATGGGGATTGAGGACAGGTACAAGTAATCCACATGGTATTTGAGAACTTCAGCTAAGAAATAAGCCTTTTCACAATCATGGCCTGATAGCTTATGAACAAAACAGGAGAATTTCTTGCTATCTGCAGGGTGAAGGGAAGCAGCACAAGGGTGACACATGCCTTTATAAATACCTCATTCACTAGTGTACATGTTTTGCCATATGGTACTATATTTTTGTTGGAATCTATGTATTGTCTTGCAAATGTTTTCTCTACAAACATTTCAAACAGTCATGTCTCTCTGAACATATTCACTTTAATCTTTGAGTGATCTCAAAGAAAAATGTGGCATTCCAAGTTTACCTTTACTATTTTATATCTGTTATAAATACTTGGTCATCTTGATGAAATGTGTTATGTCTTTCACATGAAACACTTTGGCTACAGCCTTCTTAGTGTTTACTCAGTGTTCTGTGGTGATTAGCTGAAGATTAGCTGATTGATTTTCAAGACCTGTAGTGAAGTATGAGGAGTTGAAGGTGGATGCCTGTTGCATCATATTTGTCTTGAAAAGTTATTTGTGATATACCCTATACTTAACATAAAAAATATCACAAACCGCTCCAAACCCCACCATCATTTCAGATGATAGAGATGTTGATTTAATATGGTTATGTAGCTTTCAGAAGTAAATATGTCTAGGAAGAGATAATGTATCCAAAAGAAAGAGCCATTATCCTGACAAATGGAACAAGTTAATGCAGGTTTTTTATGTCCTCTGTTGCTTTTCTGTATGTTTTTAGGTAACCATCCCACAGGGCTGTGAAAATAGTAATAAAACCCCCTAATAACTCAAATTTACCAATTTTCAGACTTTTAAATTCGGCTTCCAAGATTACCCTTATCTTTGAAGTACTTTTGAAAAGCCGCCTTTGTATTCATCAATGAGCAAAAGCTATTCTTCCTTAATAGCTCAAAAAGGTGTTTTGTTTCCTAGAAGGAAAGCTTTACTTGCTTTCTTGAGCACACACAGCAGGATTGAAAATGTGTTGTCCTATTCATGCTGTGATAGTTTGTTCTGCTTAGCTTGTATTAAGAAGTAGAAGTGAATAAGTTAGGCACACGAATTGGAAGCAGATAGTTTAGGAACATTTAGGAAAGGTTGTTTCTTTAATGATTTTCTCATGAATGGAATCATATTTCCTCCATATAGAAATGTTTTGATGATATTTGTTGCCCAAAAGTTCCTCACAGCTTTCTTCTTTCTTTCTGTGTTATCCCTTAACTTGTGTAAGTAGTGCGTTGCCCTCCTTTTATCTTGATGCTATCATCTTTCAGCCATTTGGGACCATCATTTATCATTCCCTGCATCATTTACCTTCTTATACTTTGAAATGTTGAATTAACTGTCACTGGGAACAGAAAATAGAAAATTTGTAAAGCTGCTATTTCATTGAAGTGCATGACTAGCAATTGTATCATTTTTATAAAACTGTAGGAGTTAAATTTAATCTAATGAAGTACAACATAATAATGAAGTAAACATTTTGACCCTGATTTAGCACTCCTTTGGATCTGTTTCTTGTTGACGAGAGGCTATGGTCTTTCAGTTTTGTAATTTATATAAAGTTAAGTGATCCATTCAGAAAACTGCTTTAAAATTTTCACTCAAATGTTAATTGCAATCTTAAATTTACATCCAAATCTCTCTCTCACTCTTCAACAAGCAAGCTGACTTTTAATAACATTGAGTCAGCAATTTTCAAGTTCTAAGGAAATATTTTACAGTCTGAGGTTTTTTTTTGGGTGTCATTTCTGGGTGCTAAACATAGAAATTGCTCTCTAACTTAATGCCATACACGTTCCTATATTGTCCTGGGCCATAATTTGAATTTAAGCCAAGTACAGTAGTCACGGGAGAAGACAACACCTTGTGAAGCAAGCCTATGCAGAGTGGGGAAAGGAAGAAGGGCAGTGGCTTGAGAAGGTGGTAGAGTTATAACACAGTATTGGAGAAAACCACAAGCTCCAGCATGAACCTCATACTTCAGATGCATCCCTACAGAACTACTGTCTGCTGCGGGTAAAGTTGCAGCAGTATCATGGCAAACTGTCAACACTGGCACCTTGTCAGAGGGTTTGCCATGTTCCCATGCCCCACCATGAAAGCTGGTGAAAAAATTCTAGAAACCCTGACACAAGTTGTGGTTGTCTAAAATACAAAATCTAAGTTCTAAAAGATATTGGAAAAAAAATAAGGGGTTTAGATCTCAAAATTAGTTTCCTTTCTGTGACTAATTACAGTTCAAAAATTAACAACAAAATTAAAATTACACCATCAAATTTGCCTTTTATTTAAATGAATTTGTATATAATTTCTTTTGCTTTTTTTTATTCATCAGTAACAATTAGGGAATGCATAAATGTAACAAAATACAAAATATCACTTCACAGCCAGCTGAAGTGAAACAATATTGCATATTGTCTTTGAAAAAGAAATAGCATCTAAAAATGGATATGGGCTTTATCACTGTCCTTACTTGTTCTTCCATCTCAGGAGATGTCCATATCGCTAGCAGCACCATAATAATAGCTTCATCATAATAATTGAAGAATATATGTAGAGAATAGCATTGTGTTAACAGTAAGAGATATGGACACCACTAACTCTGTATCAGAAATTCTGGACAACTTATTGTACCTCTTCTTGACTATACACTACTAAAGAAAACATTTCAGGGATCATTCATGAATTCCTATTGCCGTAATGGAAACGCCTAAAGTCATAGATATTCTTTCCTCTATATGTGTTTCTGGAATAATGCTGGATCCTGTCTTAATCTTTGTCCTGGGAGATGGATGTTAGTACTAAATGTGAGGCTAAGCTCTCTTTTGTTTGTATGCTTCATATGAGGAATAAGTGGATGCTTGTTTAGTTGTTTCTGCAGATTTATTTGGGGTTGTTCTGAGGGGAGTAACTCTGTACAGCAAGGAGTTAAAGGGAAAACTGCAGCAATTAGATCTATTTCTAAAAGGAGTTCTTCTCCAATTATAAAACTATCACTGCTATGCACTATAGGTCTGTGACTTCTTCAGAGAGTAAGTTCTTTTTCTTTATTCTAAACAGCCAAGAGTTGTTTAGCCTGGGAATGCATTTTTCCTCATTCTTGAAATAATTTTTAAAGGTTTGTTATTATTTGCAAAGCATTTTATCAAACTGAGTGCCTATGGCCCTGGGATAGATTCCTGCCTAAAACTGTTACCACTTGGTCTTTTCAATAGAACAACATTTGGGGGCAAACCACTAATGTTGTCTCTTTCATAATTTTAGACTGTAGACGATAACTTAAAAAATCCTGGGATCTAGTTGTAAACTAGATTTGTTTTTCTTTGGGGGTCTAGTTTTAGGTTTTCTTGCCAATGTCATCCAAAGTAGCATAGTGATTCAAGTTGGTGAAGTACAAGTAATTTTTTTTTTTTTTGTTTTGCAATACTATTAGATGAACATATAGAAAAATCGATATTCCACAGCATAATTCATCCAAACTTCAAAAGAACTGGACTCAAGCACTGAAGTACATGTATTTTTATTTTAACGTTGTAATTCCATGATTTAGAGAGCCATGAGAATAACAGTTAAACTACTTGTGTTTATGTGGGGATATCTTTCCAGACTTGAAGGAATAAGAAACATCTGAGGGGCTGTGCAGTTCAGTACTCTCCCATAAGCATATATACCTACATACATGAATCCACAGTATTTCACTGAACCAAATTCCCATTAATTCTTACTGCACCAAATTGACATTTTTGTAGGTTAGCTATCCAGTCGAGCACTGTCAAGCCACTGGATTTCATAGCAATTTGAAGCAAAATTTGCCTTGTAATTTCCATGTAATGGTGGTTCTGCTTAAATGGTGACAGAATTCTGCTTAAATATTCCCAGAATCACCTGACAAAAGGGGTCTACTAGTTTCACTCAAGATTAAAAGAGATGGGAATACCTTCTGCTAAGGGCAAGAAAGAAATAAAATGAACTACTGAAGATCTTGAGTGGAAGCTAAGCACAGAAGGAGATTAAATTGTGGTTTGTTTTATTGCTTTTGGTTTATTAATAAAGCCTAGAGGGAGTTATGTTATTATGAGTTGATATTCTTAGCAGAAGATGGAATTTGTAGTGCATTCAAATGTAGAACTAAATCATGTAGAAATTAACAGCTCAGCAGAAAGGTAGAACATGGAAGAATTTTTGAAATGGCTGGTGAAAAAACAGCTGCTGCAATATGAAAACTTAATTGTGCACTGGCAGTACTGAAAAAGAGATGCTCATTCGGCATAAGGAGGAGTCCTTTTTTCTGGTTCTCAGAGGACAAACTTGAATATGAAAAAATACTTTACTGGAAATGAACTCTGCCTGCGTATACATGGTTTGCCTGGATCCAGTGGTTCCAGTATGTAGTGTGCCTTTGCCCCAAGAAGGTCTGTAATGAGCTTTCACATTGCTTTGGAGAATTTACTCAGGATCAAACTACTGGGGTAGACAGCAGAAGCTGCTCAAATCTTACATGTTACTGGGGACTCCCTGACACATCCACTGGTTCTAGCCTGTCTGAGAAAATATGTAGACCAGTCCTGGTCAATAGATTAGTCTGACTGAATAGAGAAGACTACTGAGATTTGAGAGAAGTGAATTTAGAGAGGAAGTGATGGTTATGTTCATGAAGGAAGATATCTTCATATGTGAACTAGCACACACAGTCTGTGTTTCCTCCCATGAAGGTATCATACTGGTTCATTAAGGGAGATGCTGATCACAGCACTCATCAACTGCAGTCCTTAAGTTGTTCTCTGACTGATTCATTGATTAATTACATTGAAGCATAAAAAAATGAACTAAATTTTTAAGTAATTTTTTTTTTTCAGCCTAGTTCTCCATATTACATTCCATCTTTGCAAAATAAAACATTCCAATATTCAGGCAGATAAATAGTTTATTGAATAAAATGTCATTGCAGAATTCCTGTGATAAGGTAAACTCAAAATTATTTTGAAATGTGTAAGAGTCACATAAACATGCTAACTTGGCTTTTGGAAAAAGAAGGATCTTCTTGCTGCTCTATGGGGAATATCTAGCAGAGTAAGGAAAATCTGAAAGGACATGCACTTTCTGCTGTCCTGCATATAATCAGAATTCTGTATTGTGTAGCATGAGGATGACTTAATCCACAAGAGTGAAGGCTTGCTGTCAGACATTTAAGATGGTTAGTACTTATTTATAAGTACAGACCTAAATAAATATAGGAAAGTGTATGTAAATATAAATAAATATTTATTCTATAAAGATAAATAAATAATACAGACCTGGCCCAATTTGGCTCTTTAAAGAAATTACTCTCTAAGAAAGTGACTTGGATACCTGTAATACCATTTTAAAAAGCCACGAGTCATTTATTGCAGGTTTTTCCATTTTTATTTTTCTGTCCAAATTTTTTTATCCTTTTTATTTTCTCATTTCATTTTACTAATTTGAATTTTATGACAGAAGCATCTGACAAGGCCTTAAGCATTGGTCTTGAATTCTTATTTTTTATTTGTATTAGTTTCCTATTGTTTCCAGTAATTCAAAACCAAGAATTTGAAGAAACTGGAATTTACATCCATTTCTGAAACTAATAAGCACTTCCTTCAAAACTTGCAAGGGTTCTTAACAACCTTCTCTATGCAGATATTATTAAGTAGAACAAAATTCTAAGTTAGTGCACAGATTCCAGCACTGGCCTAAAATTGTTTGTCTTTCAGTCATTACTTTATGGTTGTTTTTTTGCTAATAGTTCTAAAAAGGTAACAACAGTTAATAGCTGTCTAGAATTTTCAGAGGTCTAATGAAAATAGACACCCAAGTCATGGCAGAGGTCAGTGGTATTTGGAAACTAAACTTCCTGAAGTGTCTTTGAAAATTTCAACCCTAGGATAGGGCAGAAACATCCAACAAAAACATTATTTGAGACTATTTTTGTACTATTCTACCAATTTTGTTTTGATTCCATCTTATATCCTGCAGGATGTTGTACTGAATCTGGGAAGTGTTTAGATGCATTGAATACTGCTTCTTATATTGTTTAACTTTATAGCAAAAAATACTGAGCAATAAAATGTTTTGAAAGGCACTTCAAAGCACATACCTTTTCCTTAGTTCACATCTGTCGGTAGCCTCAAGTGTTGGAACTTGCCAGTGGAATTTTTATTTTCCTGGAGGGTTGGGGATGAAGTAGCTTTTTTTGTCCTTGCTTTTTTTCTTGATATTATGTAACCACTTCAAGGAAATAAAACCCACAGTAATTGCTGTGATGCTAAATAGGTAAGAGACAGGACTTTTGTGTCAGTCAGAGCCTGTGTGTGTTAACTAATATGGTGCCCCAGGTAAAGAAATAAGCTTACACACTTATCAGTGATATAAAGATTGAAGAAATAGAAAGGAGCTTGACTTGTTAATTAGACTGATGGGTAAAAAGACATTATTAGGCATTGGAAAAAAACCCCAAACATAGCCAAATAGTAGAGAGGAAGAAAAAAAACTAGTAGTAGAGGGGAGGAAAAGAAATAGAGGTTTTTCTGTGAGAACAGAACAAGAATTCAAAAAACAGAGTGTTGGAGGAACTGAAAGTTATTAGTGGCTCTGCGTATGTATTTAGATGAGGTTCCAGCATTTGGATGAACTTTGGTCCAAAATAATCCTTATTTATGAACACAGTTGGTCTATCACCAACATTTTGTTTCAGGAGAAATGATATATGTAACAAACCTAATTTTCTGTGATTTTTTTTTTTTTTTTTTGTCAAACCTTGTTCTTTATTTCCTATGAGCCCTGCCACTCCCAGAATACGTGGGCATTTGTAAGGATGAACCAGGTAGCCTTACCATGTAGATTGAAACAATTTTGAATCATCAGACTGTGGGGAGTTATTATGCCACAGAAAGCACATCTTTGTAAAAATGGCAGTAACTATTAGTATTAGACTCATATTAGTTACTCCAAAGAAAGCGGAAGAGGAACACTGGAGATAAGATACAGCATATTTAAAGATTGAGATTACTTAATGGTGCTTCACATTTCAGTCATTACAGAGGACCCTTCACTGTGTGTAGATAGTAACCATCCTTCCGGTGACTTTATTACTTTGTTAGGATAAGTATAATTCTCTTTATTGACAATAACACTAAAAAAACACCCCACTTCTATGTGTAACCAAGTTGTTGCCTGCTTAGAAAGATGCGTTTTGTGGTTATAAAAAAAATAATTAATTCTTAAGGTGTTTCCTGTAAGAAATTACCAACTACAGTATTTTCATTTTTACGTGCCCACATAATTCTTTTCTGAACCTATGACTGACATCCAGCTGATGAGTTTGGGAATCATAGCAATTGTCTACATTTTCTTTTGGGGAAAAACATATAATTGAGTAACCAAAGAATTTATTACTAATTGCACAATAACCTGAACTGTTATGTTTGTTACATTCGTTAAGAGTCTTTATCATTATGCATTGATTTTATTATTCTGAATTTGTGACATTTAACATTTTTAATTAAGAAGTAACTTCTAATTATTTGTTGATGATTTAAAAAAAAAAAAAAATCCTAGCTGGTTATGAGGCTATCAGTGACACATGTTTGTTCTCACTGTAACTAATCTAAGCTGAAGATTTAGCAGTGATTAGAAAGTATATTACTATTTAGTTGTTTGTTGTTTTTTTTTTTTTTTTCTGGGAATCATTAACTTTTTTTCTCACACTTGCATAAGCTGTTACAGATTTCTACTATATGTCAGACTTACAAAGCAACAATGCAAAATACCTAGATCATGGCTTCCTTTGCAATTTATTAGTGGACTCTAGGATTAATTGTCTTAGCAGAAATACCCAGTGGCTAACATTCTACTATTTCAAAGTATGTCTGCCAAAATGTCATTGCCCAGGGAATAAAGCCGTGCTCCACCCCAGCAGATAATTCCTCACAATCTAACAATTTTTGTGAAACAAATACTGCTGCTTGAGTTGGTGACTCAGTGAAACATCACAAATACAAGTCATCTATCATCCAGTTATTTGCTGACTCCACTTATGGAAGTGTCCAACAACCCGTTCATCTGCCAAGCAAACAGAAAACCAAACAAGCTGGACTGTAAGATTGCACTTGTATAGAAATGATTGCAGCAGCCAAGCCTTGGTGGTACTCGTAGATATAATTGCAGGGCAATCATTCTCTGCATGCTTCCATAGGTAGTTTTGAGAGTTAATGAACTGTTCTCTCAGAACTTCACAGGAACTTTACTGTTTTTTTCCTCTATTTAAAGAATTTCAAACACCCTTAAACTTTACTGACGGTCCCTTGGCTGGTATCCTATCCAATACATTGTTTCTAGTAATCTCTTGAGAGTGAGTGGACTCATAAAATAATACTCTACTGATACTTGACAAATACATAATGTCATAGAAGAACAACCCTGGGCAATCATATAAAATCTCTAAACGCTCCAAGATGTCACCCCATAATCAGCAGAATGCTTTTTCACTTCCTGGTGTATGTGTGTTTGGGACTATTGACTGTCATACCACAGAAGGCTCCTCTCCATACAAATCATGTCAGCGTGCTTGACTGTACTACTCTGGGCAAGGAGAGTAAATTCTTGTGCTAGTCCAGCAGCATTTAACTTTCAAGTACAACCTCTGAACTCCCAGTGTTTTGCTGTGTTGCTTTAGGGGTTTTTGTTGGTTGTTTTGTTTAATAACTTACTGTTGCTTAATACATCAAGGATTATATTAGGGCTGGAAACATCTTCTACTAAAAAGGGAAACAAACAAAGAAGTGCAAACTTGATAGCGAGTTGGTTCCAACTCATGTCCCTATTGATTGCTTATCAGATGTAAAACTTATTGATCCTACACCCCATTTGTGTTCCTGTCTAATGTCTGCAAATATACCTTCTCGCCACAAGGTAGTGCCATGCTTCAGGAAATGCTTCACTTGTTTGGGAAACTGAAATGCTCCTGAAGCAGGCTGGGATCTGTAAGACATGTAGCGTTCTAGATTTTGTTTGTCAGATTTGTTAATGTGAAACATGCTTCGTAAAATATTTTGGTCACAAAGTATATGGTCATTATATATCTGAAAATCTGGGGGGGCTGACAGCTGTTGCTCCATTCATAACAAAAGGTTTATTAGCAAAAAAAAAAAAATTGCAGCAATTCTTAAAAAAAAACACAAAAAACAAAACCAACCAACCAACCAACCAAAACCACAAAACACACACACACACAAAACAAAACAAAACAAAACAAAAAAAACAAAAAAAAAACCAAAAAAAACCCAAAACACAAACCACACAACACCCTAGAAATACTGCCTAGGTACAGTAGTAGGAGAATATCACAGTTGCAACTGGGCATGACTGTCACCTTTAGTATTTCTCAGGAAGATCACCTCTATTACCTTGTCCGTTTGGCTAAACACGGATGCAACAAAACAGACTTTTTGTTCTACAAAATCTCCAGTTTTGATTATAGCTAGTTATGTCATGCTTTTAAATGTTGGATAAGATCCTTCAACTTTAAACATCTTCCCAAGTTATAGAGACAGGAGTTTAACTCTCAACTTCCTGCTTGAGTTATCTTTTATGTGCAGATGGTGAAGATCGACAGGCACACAGAGCAGTGCTTGTCTTTAGCCTTTGCCTTGTGGCACAGATGCAGTCTGGCTAGAGGCTATGAAGAGAAGATAGTCTGAGCAATGTCACTATCCTGTGGCCAATGATAACCATTCTACATGTTTCTCTTGAATGGAACCAAGGTCAGGAGATAAATTTTCTCCCTAAATTGAATAAATATGTTGCAACTTGATGTGCAGTATCAGCTAATGTTTCATGCCACCTCTTTGTCCAGCAAACTGAAACCGGATGGAGCAAAGATGCTCCTGGGATCCTATCTGGCTGTCGTCCTTTCTGCCGCTGTGTTAGCTGATGAGATCTGAGTCTGGACCAGAACAAAGTGCACGCAACTCATGAGCTGTTGTTTCTTTCTGGGAGAAAACAGCCTGAGGCAATGTTGGCAGAGCTGACACTGGGAAAGATGTAGAACAGAGCTCCAGCTGCTTTGCTACTGCACATGCTGCTTCCACAATCCGCATTTCAGCCCCTTTCTATCTCTTATGGGAGACTCCAACAGGAATGAAGATGAGGCATCTTCCTTGCCAGTGCAGTTGGTGGGGTGGGCAGAGCTGGTGTGGTGGAGATGGGGGCTGGGCTGCACTGACTGCAAGTCTAACTGCATACGCGGCATTTGGATAAATTGCCTTATCTCATCTGAAATGGTGAGAATGTCACTGAAAAACAGCCACGTGTCTGTAATTGTTCCTTAGTTCTTAGAGATAATATTTCTTTTTCAAATATAGCTTGCTGATGATCAGGGATTGGTGTTGATGACAACTGTTGCCATGCCAGTGTTTAGTAAGCAAAATGAAACTGTAAGTACTCAGACTACTTTTGTCATGTGATAATGGGTTAACTGCAATGAAGGTGCTTCCAGGGATCTAACAAGATTTTAGCCTACTCTAAAAATTTTTATTCTCTTCTGGTCTGCTGTTAGTATCCCATTATGAGCCTAAAAACATGGACAAATAATCCCAAATAACTATATTCTAGAAACCATAGTAAAATAATGAAACCCAATACTTAAGACAAAAATCTCTAGATGACACTAGGCCTTAGGGTTTTCTTACTTCTCTATTAACTTTTTAAAGCAAATAATCTAGTTCTTTGTCTGCTTTGCATTGATATGAGTCTACTTCATAGACAAAGATTTAATTACCCATATGTATTTATCTATCTGTTTATCTTTACTAATTTAACAGGTTACTAAAAAATCACATGTACTTTCCCCTTAATGCTTAGTCTTTCTCTTTTGTTTATCAAATGGCAGGAGAAATTGTGAAAGGAATATTTTGAACAGTAGCATTTAATTAAAAAACTATTTTACATGAGGAATTTTACTGTTCAGGGACTCAACAGCTATCAAAAGTGTGCATGCCTTTTCTATGTGAATTGCAGTTAAAGTAAAAAGGAGCAATATTATTTAATGACTCTTTGATCGGATGAGTTGTACCAGCATCTGCTTTCCCCGCTTTTTATATTTGTGTGTTATCTATCTATTAACTTCTGTAGAGTAGCTGCAATGTGAAATAAGCAGCGAGAATCTTCATTATTGTTGTGGTTCTGAGTGCATCTTTTATTGTTCTTTTCAGAGATCTAAAGGAATTCTTCTGGGAGTAGTTGGCACAGATGTTCCAGTTAAAGAGCTTTTAAAAACTATTCCAAAATACAAGGTAATACACAAATGATAACATATGTCCTTTATACTCAGTATAATATCTATAATATAATTTATTTAGCATGTTAATATTGTTTATACTGATGTAGCTTCATTATTTCATTCATTTTCCCCAGGAATTTTTTCTCTCTAGTGTCTGATGGCTTAAAATCATTGCTCCTGAGATCAAGTTCAGTTTTTAGTACCAAAATCAATATATGATTTGATCTTCACATTTTTGCAGATGACAGTGTGCTCTAGAAGATAATACTAAGTATTGTCCATAATAAAATCAATGAAATGATCGTACCACACAATATAACTAGAATAACACACAAAATACCCAGCTATTCATGCTGAAAATTTGCATAACTTTGTATAAAAACCATTAAAATCTATCCTTACCATGGCTTTAAGCTTCCTGCCTGTGTATCACTTCCTGTCTCAATTCCATGTCCCAGATGGGGACATTCATGGAATTTAACTCAGTCTCAAATTAAAACAAGTGGCACTATTCAGGAACTTGAAAAAGTTCCTGCCTAACCAGACTAGTGGTTCCTTCTCTCCTACCCAGTGATTTGCTAGATATATCCCTCTATTTAGTTTTCTGAAGTTAGAGGCAAAGCTACTCTAAAATTCTTCATAAAAGTTTTTGAAATTTTATGCACTTAATCTATTGTAAGACATTTGAAACTCATTAAAAGTAGGCTTCAGGCAAATGCAAAGACATTATTACTTTTAAATTTGATGCAATACATTACTATTTCACTGCTTCTTCATGTCTGAAATGCTTATCTATTGTACTGTTTTATTCACAAATGAAAATTAAATTAATATTTTCCAGTTAATTCCTAGCAGAATTTTTTTCCAAGACAAATGAGCTAGTAACACAATACTGTAGACAGCCTTTACTAAAGAGGCTAGCTATTAGAATAGCTGCATTTTGACATGTACCTGTACTGAGCATTAATTTTTGTCATACTTTCCTCTGAACTGGCTGTCATGCTTTCATTTGCTGGTTTCTAAGAGGGTAGAGGAATAAGCTGACTTGTGAGTGCCTTTGAATATTCCTACGTGTTTTTGTAGATAATTCTAGTTAAGTGGTTAAAAAAAAAAAAAAGTCCTCCTATTGACTTCAATTCTAATTTGAATACATTAGCAATTACTAAATGATTTTGTAGATCAATATGCAGTAACTGAAAAGTTTAAATTAAATTATAATTTGATAAAAATGATGCACGAAATACTGGCAGTAATTCTGATAAGGTCTATTGGAGTAGTTTCCTGGGACCTGAATCCCACTAGGCTAGATGCTATGCAAACACAGAACAGAAAGGCTGTCCCACATGAAAAAAAAAAGTTTGCAGATGATGAGAAGAGGCAGCAGATGACCACCCACTATACCAGAGACATTGCTGGTCAGGATAAATAACAGAGAACAATCTCAGCACACTAACCACCGAAGTGAGTTAACCACAAGATACATTATACTTTTGTGCATGCAGAAATACAGAATCAACAGAAGGTAGAAGAGAAAGAAGCAAAAATCGCTCCTTGCAAAATTTGGAGCAATGGAAACAATTTTTGGAGTAGCTTTTAGCTATGAGTACAGTGAGTTGCGTTTGTAATGAGAAGGAAGAAAAATGTTGTAGTAGCTGCAAAAATGAAAAGCTGGCTGTGCAGGGCTGGATAAAAAAAGGTCATATCACAGTGATGTTAATCAGAAGTCACCTGTAAGATTTGGATGTCACCCAAATACAAGAACCTGGAAGAGAGGGTGGGGCCTGAATAGCAGGTATTGCAGCAGAGTTAGAGTTACTCAGAAAAGGAGAAGATAGGCAGGAAAATGAAAATTTCTGGTTTTGTCATATGATATTATATTTTTTAAGACTTAGTTTTCTGTGGAAGTAATATATGAGATCCAATTTCCAAATATTAGGCTTTTTATTTGAAGGTACATTTTATATTGCAGGATGTAATTCAAGAAAGGATTATTACAGGAGGCACCAATATCATGCAATACAGTTAGGTTAGTGAAATCACTTTAGTTATAACTTGAAGTCTCACATACCATAAACATTTCTGAACAGTAAAAAGACCATGCAATTGCAAGAGTATAATCACCCATGGGATGCATTCCTTTAGAGGCAGAATGTGAAATAAAATTCACACATGGATATAAAATGATTTGTTAGAAATATAATTCTGCTGACCTGGAGTTCTCTGAGTTTGGATGAGCTGGATTTTATGCCCAGGAAGATTAATAGTAACAATAAGCTATTTTCAGCAGTCATTATCTAGACTAAACTTCCTCAAATGTCAGTGGTCGTTTCTTCTGAATAAGGTAGGGCTGCATTTAGTAATACTTGGTTTTCATGTGGCATTTTACAGCAGTTAGAAGAAGGTTGTTTTTGTTTGTTTTTTTTTTTTTTTCTGAATCTGTGAGACAGAATTCAAGGTTTAAAATGGCAATACTGTTGTAAGTGGTAGTATTTCTCAAAGTGAGGCATTTTAAGTGCAGAGAGTGTGCAGTTTCACATATTGCACAACACACAATAAAATACTACCCTTGGAGTCTGTGTGCTTCGAATAGGCAAATATTTTTTTCCTGTGAAGTATACCACCCACATTTGTTTCCTTACCTGACTTGCATTGCTTGGATGTCATTCTGCAGTTATCAACACAGACAATTATACTTGAGATCTGATATTTAGCCAACAGCTAGTTCACTCGTCATACTATAATAGGTAAAATATGTCCACTGTTATTACTTTGGTTATCCCTCCTTTATGAAGAGATGCCAAAAACATATCACCTTCTATTACTTTCACTGAAGTTTATTGCTTTAGGAAAACCGCTAATTTATGAAACAATCTTCTGTATGGCAGATACAGTTGGCTGCATACAATCATTCACAGAGAGATGGTATAAATCTACCTGGTCTGTTTTCTCTATGACCTTGTCCGAATATCATACTCTGGTTTATATTTCCAGAAAATTACAGAAGCCAACAGGTTTTCTGTCCTTCCTGCCTTTTAGATATGATTCTGACTTGTCAGCCTTGCTCATGTTCATTTATGTTAGACATATTTGGAAGGACCCACTTCTGCAAAGCATTTGAGAATGTACTGAAGTAAAATAAAAAGGTAGTTAGTAGTGAGGAATGTAAAGTAAACACCAAAGCAAGATAGTTCTGGAGTTTTGGGGTTGGTTGGTTTGTGTGTTTTTTAATACCTCAGTGCATCAAGATGCTTAAATAAAGATATATGGGATGTCACGTTGCTTCAGAATGAAAAACAAAGAGGGGTGAGAAAGTATAGTGGAATGTACTCTCTGCATGGTAAAGGTTACATGCTGAAGTTGCAGAAAGATTCTACATGACCAGCAAGTTTATGCTAAGAAGGGGTGTTTGAATAACCACATGAATGATCTGATGGTATTGTAGAAATCTTTTGCATTCAGTGGGTGCAATCAATTGTGTAATAGGTATATTGTTAAAAGAGTAGTATTGTTATTTAAATACAGTGCTAAATTTGATTACGTATCCCATTAGGCCTCACAAAGCATTTCATTGCTCTCACATCATCTCCCATAGTTAAGCTTGGCACAAATATGTAAACTTACAGGAGTTTCTTTAGTAGAAATATGCCTTCATCTGAGGCTCAGGATGAACCTTGGGTTAACAGAGGGGTAAAATGCCTTTAAGACTGGAAGATGTAAATACGACATATGACAAGCCACTGCTTGCTCACCATAACTGTATGGGCAGTACCACAGATTTAAATTATTCTTTTACATCTCTTCAACAAATAAAGTTGAACCTAACCACTCCTGGGAATATGTGAATTTACTGAATTCCAGTATCCCTTTGCTTTGGCATGTGCTGCGCCATATGCCACATACTATGGTGTCTCATACTTACGTGCATATTGAATTCTCTCTAAAGCACACAGAGATAAGTGCCCTGGAATGTGTGTGGCATTTTAAAATTGTGCTATATGCTGAACTCATCACAATAACAAGTTCACATTTTCACAAAATGTCAAAGATCAGAGCTTTGCATATGTTATAATGAAATACTTTGTGGATAAGGGTTAAGAATGCCTGCTTTAAGCCCTAGATGACTAAATTCTTGCCTCATTTTTTAAGAATATACTGGAGATGATGATAAACTAATATTTCTCTCTCATTTACTCTTACAGTTAGGTATTCACGGATATGCTTTTGCAATTACAAACAATGGATATATTTTGACTCATCCAGAACTTAGGCCTTTGGTAAGAATGCTATCTACTGATCTACTTTCTTTAGCTATATGTGTTGCATTTGTTTTTCTTTCAGCATGAATAATGTAATATTCATTTTAAAATTAAATACAACAGAGCTGTTACTTTATATTTCTTTACAACACATTTTAATTCTTGGCAAATTTATCTCTGGAAAAAAAGGCTAGCATGAAAAAAAAAAAACCAAGGAATATAAATATACAAGTTGATTCTGCAAAAGATGCAGTGCCTCCATTACTACAAAAATGGCAAAGCCAAAAATTACTATAATTATGTTAATTTTACATTGAAATGGAATGACGGAATGCTCTATTGCTACGTAATAGCCCCTATTTGTCATGTTAAAGTGTTAAAGCTAATTTAATATAAGTGCAGAAATTTCAATAAAGCATGTTCTGAAGCAAAAATGGGCACAAGGGATTTTTGCACTAAAAAAGAAATAGCAGCAAATTTTACCTTTAGTTTCCCATATACACTTGTTTGCATTAATCACAGCAAGAAAATTAGAAGTGCTTATTGCACAAATGTTTATCAGCTTAACACCCTAGAGAAATGGTTACATTCTTTATTGCATCATTGTTTAGGAACAGCACTTGCAAGTGTTCCATCACTATCAACTCTTAGCAAAGCATTGGTATTAATACTTCCACTGCTGCATACACATGGATGCCATGTGTAGTCCTCATGCAGGCACTTCAAATAATGTCCAACTTCAACATTATTTCAGTGGGAAACAGAAATATTAATTTGATGGATAATTTCATATAAAAATAAAATTATTGAAAAGCATGATTTGTTAAGTCATTAGCATATCTGATGTTTTCATTCAGCAAAAGAGTTTGTCTTTCTCAGTTTTAGACTAGGAATTACACATTTAATTAACATGGTATTTGCACCTGTTTCCCCATCTTTTTTTTAATTCCATTGGAGAGGAGCTTATGAAAAGTTCAACAGAGGCTGAATTTGAATTGAAGTTCATAGGTGAACAGAAAAAAAAAAAACCAAACATTTTCTCAGTGACTTCACTGTAAGATGGACAGAAAATATAAAAAAGCAAACATTATAGTATCTTGAAAGGAATTTTAAAATAAATGGTTTGATGGTAGTTTTTGTTCTACGAATATCACCCATGATTCTGGATGGTGGAATTTTTCACAACTATGGAAAAAAAGACAATATCTGTAGAGAATCTGGCAAATTACTGACCAATAAGCAATACAATGAAATGGCCATAATGGCTCTTGAAAATTATCCCATTGGCTTTTTTACCAGATTTTAATATCTATATATCTATATATCTATGTATCTCCAGCTATAGACATAGATAGCTCAAACCCCAGTCAGTTAACATGCTCCAGTGACCATTTTTTTCCACCTCTACAGCTCCCACAGATGATTTCTCATCATGATGAATCTGTGCATTCTTGTTTCATGGGAATTAAGACCTCTGCTACCCAAATATATAGATATTTACAGGATTAAAAACTTCCAGCCTCAGTAGGAGCAGTTTACTTGTAGGGAAGATAGAAAACTCTAAATCAATACCTAAGAGTTTCACTCCTCAATCAAAATGTGCTTTGACTCTATAAGATATTACATAGTTAAGAGTATGTGAGTGTAGGATTTATGAGATTGATTTACCACACCTAGACTTATCTAGTCCAGAATCCCATTTCCAACAGTTTCCAAGATGAGATTTTTCCTGACGAAGATGTAGAACTGAGTAAAGAGGATGTGGGAAATCTCACAGCACTCAGTACAACTTTTAGGAGTTTCAGATAAGCTTCTGCTCATGAACGTTCGGTTCTGAAGTTTTAATGTTAAGAATTATTAAAGTGGATAATTCTGTTATCCATACTAACATACTCCTTTCTGCCAGTCTGTGTGATTTCTCATAGTAGTGATTTTTCATATTGTAACCATTTTATGCAGTTTTAATTTTTATTTTCCAAATTTCATTAGAAGTAGTTGTGTTATGAATAAAGAAGGCAGAAGCTTTTTTATATTTTTTTATTTTCCATTTCTTTTCCATTTTGTAGTTTGTGCAGTAACATTTTATTATTTTCTCATCACAATAAAAAAACAATATTTTCAATCTCGCTGTAATGTTTTCTTTCTCTTCTCTGCATTTTGGCGTTTTGTTGTCATGTTCTTTGTATTTATCTGACCTCTTATTTATCCATTCTTCTCTGTTCTTTCCTTTTCTGACTGAGATTGCCCACGGAGCATTATTTGGTAACCGTAGCAGAGAATGGACAGCAATAGGAGTTGTACCCCTGAATTATGGACAGAGATTTTTAATGCACTTTCAGGTCTTTTCTGCTGCATCTTCACTGCTTTTGTACCTCAGCCAGCTCATTCATGTCAAGTGACTGTGTAATTTTGCTTTTATCGTGTATCCTGTTGCACCATAGACATCACCTAGAATTGGCTTAAAAGAGCCAAGGTTGCAAGCACACTATATATACCTGAAATTTGTATGTTACAGGTTTCTGTAACTTCTACAGTTTGCTATTTTAAAATCTGTATTAGATTAATTATGTTAGTTAACTAATTAGTTAACACCTCAGTGGTTAATAATAGGAAAATGTGATAGGAGACTTTGGTTCATGATTGGTCACTAACTTCAGAATATTCTTTTCTGATCTCTCTGTGTATTAAAATTCATATGTTTTAATGTTTTTTAATACGAAAATCATGACTTGGTCTTGATTCCTAAAAATGCATTTGAAACCTTCAGGTAACACAGGTAACCTGACAGCCTATATTTGCAAGGTAGAGGAATATATGTTTGAGAGTTCCACATCTACTTTGCAAGAGTTTGACAACACACGCATTTGCTGCACTGTCCCTTTTTCTTCTGGCAAATTACTTCATCTAAACCCACTAGTATTTATTTACTATAGAAGATAGTTCAATAAACAAAAAATAACAAAATCCAGGGACAGTGGATGGTTTTAAGTTAGACTGACAAAGGGTGTTATCCTATTTCCTTATTGCTGTTGTGGTGACATATTTTATTGAGGCAAAAGGTGGTTTTCTGTTTCTATCCCTCGCCCCAGTGTACATCTTGAAGGCACTTATTTCATTACCTTATACAACAGTCTCTTTTTAAAATCAAAATGTTGGGCAGTAGCCCATAAGCTGTCATCTACCAGAAACTCATGGTGATATATATTCATGGTCTGTTCATTTAATTTTTTTGGGAGAGTCATTTTTACCTCTGGGTTCTGTCAGTAGTGCGTAATGGGAGTCTTCTGTTGACTTCAGTGGAGTTTTTGAGAGTGAAGTGTTTGCTGGCTCAGGCCCTTAGATTAATAGTGCAGGCCAAATCCTGATACCGTTGTAAGCAGTGGCAAAACATTCCATGAAATTTGTGACAATAAGTATGTGAAAATGGGCATGTAGGAATGGAATTGGATAGCTCTCCAAAGATATTATCTAAAATTATTTGAGTGTATTAGAGTTTACATTCAAGTTACATCGATTACTGGCCTGCTCCACACAGGTTTATTTTGCTATTCTACTTTCCTGAGGTGATGTGAAGCTAGAATATTACTAGAGTCCTGCGTTAGTAACCCCAGCGGCCATATCTGTTAGTTCTGAAGCTGACATACTGCTTTTTAAGGAGTTGTCCTATGGGACACTGAGCAGACAGGCAGGATAGCAAAACACTCGCTGAGGAAGAGTGCTTCCTGTTGCACCAGATTTTTATCTTATGCTCACCAGTATATTTAATCATTAAGCTAGCTACATTTTTGTGCTGATTATTCTATTGGGTTTATGTTTAAAAATGTTTTTCTTGGAGATTTCCTCTCGTTTCTTCTGCCTTTTTTTTTTTTAACAAACTTGGCTTTCAGTTAGGACGATTGGTTGTGTGCACATGGGCAGCTTGGGGGGAGTAATTGACAGAAGAAGAGGAAGGTTCTTTCTAGATGCTTAGGAAGGTACTTGCAGAGGTTTGACAGTTGCTGAGTAGCCTCCCCAGCTTCCAACTCAGTGCTAGCTGGGAAAGTTCACAGGTGACTGTTGCCATAGAGGGACTGGAAAGAACTCTGGGGTATTTCCTTCTCTAAAAGACGTTACTAGAGAGATGAGGCTTGACAAAATATATCGGGGAATATGGAATCCTTCGGAAATTCCTTCTGGGGATGAAAAGAGAGAGCTTGTGAGGGTGATTAAAGGACTGGGTGTAAATTCCCCACACGGTTCACACACACGATAAACGGTGGTATTTAGCTCCCCTTTGCTGCCCTTTCCTTCCCCGATCTGCCTTAGGCACTGGCATCCTTTATCCGCGGAGGCGGCTGGCTCTGCTGCCGGCCCTCTT